>NW_026529482.1:0-158970 GCF_028500815.1 Rissa tridactyla | reverse complement strand
GGGCGGGGGACCCATCTCCAGCCATAGGCCATTTTTGTGCCTAGCGCGGCGCCAAGTGGGAAAGGGTGGCTTTGAGGCTGAAGGCAGCAGGAAAGCCTGCAGCCCCCAGGTTTGTGGGGCTACGCAAGCGGTTCCCAAAGAGCTTTAGAACAAGGCATAGTTTTCCCAGCTGGCTCTTAGGGCATGCTACCCCTCTTCAGCCGTATGGCCATTTTTGTGCCTGGCGCGGCGCCAGGTGGGAAAGGGTGGTGTCGAGTCTGAAGGCAGCAGGAAAGCCTGCAGCCCCCAGGTCTGTGGGGCCAAGCAAGAGGTTCCCAAAGAGCTTTAGAACAAGGCATAGTTTTCCCTGCTGGCTCTTTGGGCATGGGACCCATCTCCAGCCATAGGCCATTTTTGTGCCTGGCGCGACGCCAAGTGGGAAAGGGTGGCTTTGAGGCTGAAGGCAGCAGCAAAGCCTGCAGCCCCCAGGTCTGTGGGGCTACGCAAGCGGTTCCCAAAGAGCTTTAGAACAAGGCATAATTTTCCCTGCTGGCTCTCTGGGCGGGGGACCCATCTCCAGCCGTATGGCCATTTTTGTGCCTGGCGCGGCGCCAAGTGGGAAAGGGTGCTGTCGAGGCTGAAGGCAGCAGGAAAGCCTGCAGCCCCTAGGTCTGTGGGGCTACGCAAGCGGTTCCCAAAGAGCTTTAGAACAAGGCATAGATTTCCCTGCTGGCTCTTTGGGCGGGGGACCCATCTCCAGCCGTATGGCCATTTTTGTGCGTGGCCAGGGGCCAAGTGGGAAAGGGTGGTGTCGAGGCTGAAGGCAGCAGGAAAGCCCGCAGCCCCCAGGTCTGTGGGGCTACGCAAGCGGTTCCCAAAGAGCTTTAGAACAAGGCATAGTTTTCCCTGCTGGCTCTTTGGGCGGGGGACCCATCTCCAGCCGTATGGCCATTTTTATGCCTGGCCCGGCGCCAAGTGGGAAAGGGTGGCTTTGAGGCTGAAGGCAGCAGGAAAGCCCACACCCCCCAGGTCTGTGGGGCTACGCAAGCGGTTCCCAAAGAGCTTTAGAACAAGGCATAGTTTTCCCTGCTGGCTCTTTGGGCATGGGACCCATCTCCAGCCGTATGGCCATTTTTGTGCCTGGCGCGGCGCCAAGTGGGAAAGGGTGGCTTTGAGGCTGAAGGCAGCAGGAAAGCCCGCAGCCCCCAGGTTTGTGGGGCTACGCAAGCGGTTCCCAAAGAGCTTTAGAACAAGGCATAATTTTCCCTGCTGGCTCTTTGGGCGGGGGACCCATCTCCAGCCGTATGGCCATTTTTGTGCCTGGCGCGGCGTCAAGTGGGAAAGGGTGCTGTCGAGGCTGAAGGCAGCAGGAAAGCCTGCAGCCCCCAGGTCTGTGGGGCTACGCAAGCGGTTCCCAAAGAGCTTTAGAACAAGGCATAGTTTTCCCTGCTGGCTCTTTGGGCGGGGGACCCATCTCCAGCCGTCTATCTATTTTTGTGCCTGGCGCGGTGCGTAGTGGCAAAGGGTCGTTTTGAGGCTGAAGGCAGCAGGAAAGCCCGCAGCCCCCAGGTCTGTGGGGCTACGCAAGTGGTTCCCAAAGAGCTTTAGAACAAGGCATAGTTTTCCCTGCTGGCTCTTTGGGCGGGGGACCCATCTCCAGCCGTATGGCCATTTTTGTGCCTGGCGCGGCGCCAAGTGGGAAAGGGTGGCTTTGAGGCTGAAGGCAGCAGGAAAGCCTCCAGCCCCCAGGTCTGTGGGGATACGCAAGTGGTTCCCAAAGAGCTTTAGAACAAGGCATAGTTTTCCCTGCTGGCTCTTTGGGCGGGGGACCCATCTCCAGCCATAGGCCATTTTTGTGCCTGGCGCGGCGTCAAGTGGGAAAGGGTGGCTTTGAGGCTGAAGACAGCAGGAAAGCCTGCAGCCCCCAGGTCTGTGGGGCTATGCAAGCGGTTCCCAAAGAGCTTTAGAACAAGGCATAGTTTTCCCTGCTGGCTCTTTGGGCGGGGGGACCCATCTCCAGCCGTATGGCCATTTTTGTGCCTGGCGCAGCGCCAAGTGGGAAAGGGTGGCTTTGAGGCTGAAGGCAGCAGGAAAGCCTGCAGCCCCCAGGTTTGTGGGGCTACGCAAGCGGTTCCCAAAGAGCTTTAGAACAAGGCATAGTTTTCCCTGCTGGCTCTTTGGGCGGGGGACCCATCTCCAGCCGTATGGCCATTTTTGTGCCTGGCGCGGCGCCAAGTGGGAAAGGGTGGCTTTGAGGCTGAAGGCAGCAGGAAAGCCTGCAGCCCCCAGGTTTGTGGGGCTACGCAAGCGGTTCCCAAAGAGCTTTAGAACAAGGCATAATTTTCCCTGCTGGCTCTTTGGGCGGGGGACCCATCTCCAGCCATAGGCCATTTCTGTGCCTGATAGGGCGCCAAGTGGGAAAGGGTGGCTTTGAGGCTGAAGACAGCAGGAAAGCCTGCAGCCCCCAGGTCTGTCGGGCTATGCAAGCAGTTCCCAAAGAGCTTTAGAACAAGGCATAGTTTTCCCTGCTGGCTCTTTGGGCGGTGGACCCATCTCCAGCCGTATGGCCATTTTTGTGCCTGGCGCGGCGCCAAGTGGGAAAGGGTGGTGTCGAGGCTGAAGGCAGCAGCAAAGCCCGCAGCCCCCAGGTCTGTGGGGCTATGCAAGCGGTTCCCAAAGAGCTTTAGAACAAGGCATAGTTTTCCCTGCTGGCTCTTTGGGCATGGGACCCATCTCCAGCCATAGGCCATATTTGTGCCTGGCGCGACGCCAAGTGGGAAAGGGTGGCTTTGAGGCTGAAGGCAGCAGCAAAGCCTGCAGCCCCCAGGTCTGTGGGGCTACGCAAGCGGTTCCCAAAGAGCTTTAGAACAAGGCATAGTTTTCCCAGCTGGCTCTTAGGGCATGGGACCCATATCCAGCCATAGGCCATTTTTGTGCCTGATGCGGCACCAAGTGGGAAAGGGTGGCTTTGAGGCTGAAGGCAGCAGGAAAGCCCGCAGCCCCCAGGTCTGTGCGGCTACGCAAGCGGTTCCCAAAGAGCTTTAGAATAAGGCATAATTTTCCCTGCTGGCTCTCTGAGCGGGGGACCCATCTCCAGCCGTATGGCCATTTTTGTGCCTGGCGCGGCGTCAAGTGGGAAAGGGTGCTGTCGAGGCTGAAGGCAGCAGGAAAGCCTGCAGCCCCCAGGTCTGTGGGTCTACGCAAGCGGTTCCCAAAGAGCTTTAGAACAAGGCATAGTTTTCCCTGCTGGCTCTTTGGGCGGGGGACCCATCTCCAGCCGTATAGCCATTTTTGTGCGTGGCCAGGGGCCAAGTGGGAAAGGGTGGTGTCGAGGCTGAAGGCAGCAGGAAAGCCCACAGCCCCCAGGTCTGTGGGGCTATGCAAGCGGTTCCCAAAGAGCTTTAGAACAAGGCATATTTTTCCCTGCTGGCTCTTTTGGCATGGGACACATCTCCAGCCGTATGGCCATTTTTGTGCCTGGCCCGGCGCCAAGTGGGAAAGGGTGGCTTTGAGGCTGAAGGCAGCAGGAAAGCCTGCAGCCCCCAGGTCTGTGGGGCTACGCAAGCGGTTCCCAAAGAGCTTTAGAACAAGGCATAGTTTTCCCTGCTGGCTCTTTGGGCGGGGGACCCATCTCCAGCCGTATGGCCATTTTTGGGCCTGGCGGGGCGCCAAGTGGGGAAGGGTGGTTTTGAGGCTGAAGGCAGCAGCAAAGCCTGCAGCCCCCAGGTCTGTGGGGCCAAGCAAGCGGTTCCCAAAGAGCTTTAGAACAAGGCATAGTTTTCCCTGCTGGCTCTTTGGGCATGGGACCCATCTCCAGCCATAGGCCATTTTTGTGCCTGGCGCGACGCCAAGTGGGAAAGGGTGGCTTTGAGGCTGAAGGCAGCAGCAAAGCCTGCAGCCCCCAGGTCTGTGGGGCTACGCAAGCGCTTCCCAAAGAGCTTTAGAACAAGGCATAGTTTTCCCTGCTGGCTCTTTGGGCGGGGGACCCATCTCCAGCCATATGGCCATATTTATGCCTGGCGAAGCGCCAAGTGGGAAAGGGTGGCTTTGAGGCTGAAGGCAGCAGGAAAGCCCGCAGCCCCCAGGTCTGTGGGGCTACGGAAGCGGTTCCCAAAGAGCTTTAGAACAAGGCATAGTTTTCCCTGCTGGCTCTTTGGGCGGGAGACCCATCTCCAGCCATAGGCCATTTTTGTGCCTGGCGCGACGCCAAGTGGGAAAGGGTGTTGTCGAGGCTGAAGGCAGCAGGAAAGCCTGCAGCCCCCAGGTCTGTGGGGCTACGCAAGCGGTTCCCAAAGAGCTTTAGAACAAGGCATAATTTTCCCTGCTGGCTCCTCGGGCGGGGGACCCATCTCCAGTCATATGGCTATTTTTATGCCTGGCGCGGTGCGTAGTGGGAAAGGGTGTATTTGAGGCTGAAGGCAGCAGGAAAGCCCGCAGCCCCCAGGTCTGTGGGGCTACGCAAGCGGTTCCCAAAGAGCTTTAGAACAAGGCATAGTTTTTCCTGCTGGCTCTTTGGGCGGGGGACCCATCTCCAGCCGTATGGCCATTTTTGAGCCTTTCGCGGCGCCAAGTGGGAAAGGGTGTTGTCGAGGCTGAAGGCAGCAGGAAAGCCCGCAGCCCCCAGGTCTGTGCGGCTACACAAGCGGTTCCCAAAGAGCTTTAGAACAAGGCATAGTTTTCCCTGCTGGCTCTTTGGGCGGGGGACCCATCTCCAGCCGTATGGCCATTTTTGTGCCTGGCGCGGTGCGTAGTGGGAAAGGGTGGTTTTGAGGCTGAAGGCAGCAGGAAAGCCCGCAGCCCCCAGGTCTGTGGGGCTACGCAAGCGGTTCCCAAAGAGCTTTAGAACAAGGCATAGTTTTCCCTGCTGGCTCTTTTGGCAGGGGACCCATCTCCAGCCGTATGGCCATTTTTGTCCCTGGCCCGGCGCCAAGTGGGAAAGGGTGGCTTTGAGGCTGAAGGCAGCAGCAAAGCCTGCAGCCCCCAGGTCTGTGGGGCTACGCAAGCGGTTCCCAAAGAGCTTTAGAACAAGGCATAGTTTTCCCTGCTGGCTCTTTGGGCGGGGGACCCATCTCCAGCCATAGGCCATTTTTGTGCCTGATGCGGCGCCAAATGGGAAAGGGTGGTGTCGAGTCTGAAGGCAGCAGCAAAGCCTGCAGCCCCCAGGTCTGTGGGGCCAAGCAAGCGGTTCCCAAAGAGCTTTAGAACAAGGCATAGTTTTCCCTGCTGGCTCTTTGGGCGGGGGACCCATCTCCAGCCATAGGCCATTTTTGTGCCTGGCGCGGCGCCAAGTGGGAAAGGGTGGCTTTGAGGCTGAAGGCAGCAGCAAAGCCTGCAGCCCCCAGGTCTGTGGGGCTACGCAAGCGGTTCCCAAAGAGCTTTAGAACAAGGCATAGTTTTCCCTGCTGGCTCTTAGGGCATGGGACCCATATCCAGCCATAGGCCTTTTTTGTGCCTGATGCGGCGCCAAGTGGGAAAGGGTGGCTTTGAGGCTGAAGGCAGCAGGAAAGCCCGCAGCCCCCAGGTCTGTGGGGCTACGCAAGCGGTTCCCAAAGAGCTTTAGAACAAGGCATAATTTTCCCTGCTGGCTCTCTGGGCGGGGGACCCATCTCCAGCCGTATGGCCATTTTTGTGCCTGGCGCGGCGCCAAGTGGGAAAGGGTGCTGTCGAGGCTGAAGGCAGCAGCAAAGCCTGCAGCCCCCAGGTCTGTGGGGCTACGCAAGCGGTTCCCAAAGAGCTTTAGAACAAGGCATAGATTTCCCTGCTGGCTCTTTGGGCGGGGGACCCATCTCCAGCCGTATGGCCATTTTTGTGCGTGGCCAGGGGCCAAGTGGGAAAGGGTGGTGTCGAGGCTGAAGGCAGCAGGAAAGCCCACAGCCCCCAGGTCTGTGGGGCTACGCAAGCGGTTCCCAAAGAGCTTTAGAACAAGGCATAGTTTTCCCTGATGGCTCTTTGGGCATGGGACCCATCTCCAGCCATAGGCCATTTTTGTGCCTGATGCGGCGCCAAGTGGGAAAGGGTGGTTTTGAGGCTGAAGGCAGCAGGAAAGCCTGCAGCCCCCAGGTCTGTGGGGCTACGCAAGCGGTTCCCAAAGAGCTTTAGAACAAGGCATAGTTTTCCCTGCTGGCTCTTTGGGCGGGGGACCCATCTCCAGCCGTATGGCCATTTTTATGCCTGGCCCGGCGCCAAGTGGGAAAGGGTGGCTTTGAGGCTGAAGGCAGCAGGAAAGCCCACACCCCCCAGGTCTGTGGGGCTACGCAAGCGGTTCCCAAAGAGCTTTAGAACAAGGCATAGTTTTCCCTGCTGGCTCTTTGGGCATGGGACCCATCTCCAGCCGTATGGCCATTTTTGTGCCTGGCGCGGCGCCAAGTGGGAAAGGGTGGCTTTGAGGCTGAAGGCAGCAGGAAAGCCCGCAGCCCCCAGGTTTGTGGGGCTACGCAAGCGGTTCCCAAAGAGCTTTAGAACAAGGCATAATTTTCCCTGCTGGCTCTTTGGGCGGGGGACCCATCTCCAGCCGTATGGCCATTTTTGTGCCTGGCGCGGCGTCAAGTGGGAAAGGGTGCTGTCGAGGCTGAAGGCAGCAGGAAAGCCTGCAGCCCCCAGGTCTGTGGGGCTACGCAAGCGGTTCCCAAAGAGCTTTAGAACAAGGCATAGTTTTCCCTGCTGGCTCTTTGGGCGGGGGACCCATCTCCAGCCGTCTATCTATTTTTGTGCCTGGCGCGGTGCGTAGTGGCAAAGGGTCGTTTTGAGGCTGAAGGCAGCAGGAAAGCCCGCAGCCCCCAGGTCTGTGGGGCTACGCAAGCGGTTCCCAAAGAGCTTTAGAACAAGGCATAGTTTTCCCTGCTGGCTCTTTGGGCGGGGGACCCATCTCCAGCCGTATGGCCATTTTTGTGCCTGGCGCGGCGCCAAGTGGGAAAGGGTGGCTTTGAGGCTGAAGGCAGCAGGAAAGCCTCCAGCCCCCAGGTCTGTGGGGATACGCAAGTGGTTCCCAAAGAGCTTTAGAACAAGGCATAGTTTTCCCTGCTGGCTCTTTGGGCGGGGGACCCATCTCCAGCCATAGGCCATTTTTGTGCCTGGCGCGGCGTCAAGTGGGAAAGGGTGGTGTCGAGGCTGAAGGCAGCAGGAAAGCCTGCAGCCCCCAGGTCTGTGGGGCTATGCAAGCGGTTCCCAAAGAGCTTTAGAACAAGGCATAGTTTTCCCTGCTGGCTCTTTTGGCATGGGACACATCTCCAGCCGTATGGCCATTTTTGTGCCTGGCCCGGCGCCAAGTGGGAAAGGGTGGCTTTGAGGCTGAAGGCAGCAGGAAAGCCTGCAGCCCCCAGGTCTGTGGGGCCAAGCAAGCGGTTCCCAAAGAGCTTTAGAACAAGGCATAGTTTTCCCTGCTGGCTCTTTGGGCGGGGGACCCATCTCCAGCCATAGGCCATTTTTGTGCCTGATGCGGCGCCAAGTGGGAAAGGGTGGTTTTGAGGCTGAAGGCAGCAGGAAAGCCTGCAGCCCCCAGGTCTGTGGGGCTACGCAAGCGGTTCCCAAAGAGCTTTAGAACAAGGCATAGTTTTCCCTGCTGGCTCTTTGGGCGGTGGACCCATCTCCAGCCGTATGGCCATTTTTATGCCTGGCCCGGCGCCAAGTGGGAAAGGGTGGCTTTGAGGCTGAAGGCAGCAGGAAAGCCCACACCCCCCAGGTCTGTGGGGCTACGCAAGCGGTTCCCAAAGAGCTTTAGAACAAGGCATAGTTTTCCCTGCTGGCTCTTTGGGCATGGGACCCATCTCCAGCCGTATGGCCATTTTTGTGCCTGGCGCGGCGCCAAGTGGGAAAGGGTGGCTTTGAGGCTGAAGGCAGCAGGAAAGCCCGCAGCCCCCAGGTTTGTGGGGCTACGCAAGCGGTTCCCAAAGAGCTTTAGAACAAGGCATAATTTTCCCTGCTGGCTCTTTGGGCGGGGGACCCATCTCCAGCCGTATGGCCATTTTTGTGCCTGGCGCGGCGTCAAGTGGGAAAGGGTGCTGTCGAGGCTGAAGGCAGCAGGAAAGCCTGCAGCCCCCAGGTCTGTGGGTCTACGCAAGCGGTTCCCAAAGAGCTTTAGAACAAGGCATAGTTTTCCCTGCTGGCTCTTTGGGCGGGGGACCCATCTCCAGCCGTATAGCCATTTTTGTGCGTGGCCAGGGGCCAAGTGGGAAAGGGTGGTGTCGAGGCTGAAGGCAGCAGGAAAGCCCACAGCCCCCAGGTCTGTGGGGCTATGCAAGCGGTTCCCAAAGAGCTTTAGAACAAGGCATATTTTTCCCTGCTGGCTCTTTTGGCATGGGACACATCTCCAGCCGTATGGCCATTTTTGTGCCTGGCCCGGCGCCAAGTGGGAAAGGGTGGCTTTGAGGCTGAAGGCAGCAGGAAAGCCTGCAGCCCCCAGGTCTGTGGGGCTACGCAAGCGGTTCCCAAAGAGCTTTAGAACAAGGCATAGTTTTCCCTGCTGGCTCTTTGGGCGGGGGACCCATCTCCAGCCGTATGGCCATTTTTGGGCCTGGCGGGGCGCCAAGTGGGGAAGGGTGGTTTTGAGGCTGAAGGCAGCAGCAAAGCCTGCAGCCCCCAGGTCTGTGGGGCCAAGCAAGCGGTTCCCAAAGAGCTTTAGAACAAGGCATAGTTTTCCCTGCTGGCTGTTTGGGCATGGGACCCATCTCCAGCCATAGGCCATTTTTGTGCCTGGCGCGACGCCAAGTGGGAAAGGGTGGCTTTGAGGCTGAAGGCAGCAGCAAAGCCTGCAGCCCCCAGGTCTGTGGGGCTACGCAAGCGCTTCCCAAAGAGCTTTAGAACAAGGCATAGTTTTCCCTGCTGGCTCTTTGGGCGGGGGACCCATCTCCAGCCATATGGCCATATTTATGCCTGGCGAAGCGCCAAGTGGGAAAGGGTGGCTTTGAGGCTGAAGGCAGCAGGAAAGCCCGCAGCCCCCAGGTCTGTGGGGCTACGGAAGCGGTTCCCAAAGAGCTTTAGAACAAGGCATAGTTTTCCCTGCTGGCTCTTTGGGCGGGAGACCCATCTCCAGCCATAGGCCATTTTTGTGCCTGGCGCGACGCCAAGTGGGAAAGGGTGTTGTCGAGGCTGAAGGCAGCAGGAAAGCCTGCAGCCCCCAGGTCTGTGGGGCTACGCAAGCGGTTCCCAAAGAGCTTTAGAACAAGGCATAATTTTCCCTGCTGGCTCCTCGGGCGGGGGACCCATCTCCAGTCATATGGCTATTTTTATGCCTGGCGCGGTGCGTAGTGGGAAAGGGTGTATTTGAGGCTGAAGGCAGCAGGAAAGCCCGCAGCCCCCAGGTCTGTGGGGCTACGCAAGCGGTTCCCAAAGAGCTTTAGAACAAGGCATAGTTTTTCCTGCTGGCTCTTTGGGCGGGGGACCCATCTCCAGCCGTATGGCCATTTTTGAGCCTTTCGCGGCGCCAAGTGGGAAAGGGTGTTGTCGAGGCTGAAGGCAGCAGGAAAGCCCGCAGCCCCCAGGTCTGTGCGGCTACGCAAGCGGTTCCCAAAGAGCTTTAGAACAAGGCATAGTTTTCCCTGCTGGCTCTTTGGGCGGGGGACCCATCTGCAGCCATAGGCCATTTTTGTGCCTGGCACGACGCCAAGTGGGAAAGGGTGGCTTTGAGGCTGAACGCAGCAGGAAAGCCCGCAGCCCCCAGGTCTGTGGGGCTACGCAAGCGGTTCCCAAAGAGCTTTAGAACAAGGCATAGTTTTTCCTGCTGGCTCTTTTGGCAGGGGACCCATCTCCAGCCGTATGGCCATTTTTGTCCCTGGCCCGGCGCCAAGTGGGAAAGGGTGGCTTTGAGGCTGAAGGCAGCAGGAAAGCCCGCAGCCCCCAGGTCTGTGGGGCTACGCAAGCGGTTCCCAAAGAGCTTTAGAACAAGGCATAGTTTTTCCTGCTGGCTCTTTTGGCAGGGGACCCATCTCCAGCCGTATGGCCATTTTTGTCCCTGGCCCGGCGCCAAGTGGGAAAGGGTGGCTTTGAGGCTGAACGCAGCAGGAAAGCCCGCAGCCCCCAGGTCTGTGGGGCTACGCAAGCGGTTCCCAAAGAGCTTTAGAACAAGGCATAGTTTTCCCTGCTGGCTCTTTGGGCGGGGGACCCATCTCCAGCCGTATGGCCATTTTTGTGCCTGATGCGGCGCCAAATGGGAAAGGGTGGTGTCGAGTCTGAAGGCAGCAGCAAAGCCCGCAGCCCCCAGGTCTGTGGGGCCAAGCAAGCGGTTCCCAAAGAGCTTTAGAACAAGGCATAGTTTTCCCTGCTGGCTCTTTGGGCGGGGGACCCATCTCCAGCCATAGGCCATTTTTGTGCCTGGCGCGGCGCCAAGTGGGAAAGGGTGGCTTTGAGGCTGAAGGCAGCAGCAAAGCCTGCAGCCCCCAGGTCTGTGGGGCTACGCAAGCGGTTCCCAAAGAGCTTTAGAACAAGGCATAGTTTTCCCTGCTGGCTCTTAGGGCATGGGACCCATATCCAGCCATAGGCCATTTTTGTGCCTGATGCGGCACCAAGTGGGAAAGGGTGGCTTTGAGGCTGAAGGCAGCAGGAAAGCCCGCAGCCCCCAGGTCTGTGGGGCTACGCAAGCGGTTCCCAAAGAGCTTTAGAACAAGGCATAATTTTCCCTGCTGGCTCTCTGGGCGGGGGACCCATCTCCAGCCATATGGCCATTTTTGTGCCTGGCGCGGCGCCAAGTGGGAAAGGGTGGCTTTGAGGCTGAAGGCAGCAGCAAAGCCTGCAGCCCCCAGGTCTGTGCGGCTACGCAAGCGGTTCCCAAAGAGCTTTAGAACAAGGCATAGTTTTCCCTGCTGGCTCTTTGGGCGGGGGACCCATCTCCAGCCGTATGGCCATTTTTGTGCGTGGCCAGGGGCCAAGTGGGAAAGGGTGGTGTCGAGGCTGAAGGCAGCAGGAAGGCCCACAGCCCCCAGGTCTGTGGGGCTATGCAAGCGGTTCCCAAAGAGCTTTAGAACAAGGCATAGTTTTCCTTGCTGGGTCTTTGGGCATGGGACCCATCTCCAGCCATAGACCATTTTTGTGCCTACCGCGGCGCCAAGTGGGAAAGGGTGGCTTTGAGGCTGAAGACAGCAGGAAAGCCCGCAGCCCCCAGGTCTGTGGGGCTACGCAAGCGGTTCCCAAAGAGCTTTAGAACAAGGCCTAGTTTTCCCTGCTGGCTCTTTGGGCGGGGGACCCATCTCCAGCCGTATGGCCATTTTTGTGCCTGGCGCGGCGCAAGTGGGAAAGGGTGGCTTTGAGGCTGAAGGCAGCAGGAAAGCCTGCAGCCCCCAGGTTTGTGGGGCTACGCAAGCGGTTCCCAAAGAGCTTTAGAACAAGGCATAGTTTTCCCTGCTGGCTCTTTGGGCATGGGACCCATCTCCAGCCATAGGCCATTTCTGTGCCTGATAGGGCGCCAAGTGGGAAAGGGTGGTTTTGAGGCTGAAGACAGCAGGAAAGCCTGCAGCCCCCAGGTCTGTGGGGCTATGCAAGCGGTTCCCAAAGAGCTTTAGAACAAGGCATAGTTTTCCCTGCTGGCTCTTTGGGCGGTGGACCCATCTCCAGCCGTATGGCCATTTTTGTGCCTGGCGCGGCGCCAAGTGGGAAAGGGTGGTGTCGAGGCTGAAGGCAGCAGCAAAGCCCGCAGCCCCCAGGTCTGTGGGGCTACGCAAGCGGTTCCCAAAGAGCTTTAGAACAAGGCATAGTTTTCCTTGCTGGCTCTTTGGGCGGGGGACCCATCTCCAGCCATAGGCCATTTTTGTGCCTGGCGCGGCGCCAGGTTGGAAAGGGTGGTGTCGAGTCTGAAGGCAGCAGCAAAGCCTGCAGCCCCCAGGTCTGTGGGGCCAAGCAAGCGGTTCCCAAAGAGCTTTAGAACAAGGCATAGTTTTCCCTGCTGGCTCTTTGGGCGGGGGACCCATCTCCAGCCATAGGCCATTTTTGTGCCTGGCGCGGCGCCAAGTGGGAAAGGGTGGCTTTGAGGCTGAAGGCAGCAGCAAAGCCTGCAGCCCCCAGGTCTGTGGGGCTACGCAAGCGGTTCCCAAAGAGCTTTAGAACAAGGCATAGTTTTCCCAGCTGGCTCTTAGGGCATGGGACCCATATCCAGCCATAGGCCATTTTTGTGCCTGATGCGGCACCAAGTGGGAAAGGGTGGCTTTGAGGCTGAAGGCAGCAGGAAAGCCCGCAGCCCCCAGGTCTGTGGGGCTACGCAAGCGGTTCCCAAAGAGCTTTAGAACAAGGCATAATTTTCCCTGCTGGCTCTCTGGGCGGGGGACCCATCTCCAGCCGTATGGCCATTTTTGTGCCTGGCGCGGCGCCAAGTGGGAAAGGGTGCTGTCGAGGCTGAAGGCAGCAGGAAAGCCTGCAGCCCCCAGGTCTGTGGGGCTACGCAAGCGGTTCCCAAAGAGCTTTAGAACAAGGCATAGTTTTCCCTGCTGGCTCTTTGGGCGGGGGACCCATCTCCAGCCATATGGCCATTTTTGTGCCTGGCGCAGCGCCAAGTGGGAAAGGGTGGCTTTGAGGCTGAAGGCAGCAGCAAAGCCTGCAGCCCCCAGGTCTGTGCGGCTACGCAAGCGGTTCCCAAAGAGCTTTAGAACAAGGCATAGTTTTCCCTGCTGGCTCTTTGGGCGGGGGACCCATCTCCAGTCGTATGGCTATTTTTATGCCTGGCGCGGTGCGTAGTGGGAAAGGGTGGTGTCGAGGCTGAAGGCAGCACGAAAGCCCGCAGCCCCCAGGTCTGTGGGGCTACGCAAGCGGTTCCCAAAGAGCTTTAGAACAAGGCATAGTTTTCCCTGCTGGCTCTTTGGGCGGGGGACCCATCTCCAGCCGTATGGCCATTTTTGTGCCTGGCGCGGCGCCAAGTGGGAAAGGGTGGCTTTGAGGCTGAAGGCAGCAGGAAAGCCTGCAGCCCCCATGTTTGTGGGGCTACGCAAGCGGTTCCCAAAGAGCTTTAGAACAAGGCATAGTTTTCCCTGCTGGCTCTTTGGGCGGGGGACCCATCTCCAGCCGTATGGCCATTTTTGTGCGTGGCCAGGGGCCAAGTGGGAAAGGGTGGTGTCGAGGCTGAAGGCAGCAGGAAGGCCCACAGCCCCCAGGTCTGTGGGGCTATGCAAGCGGTTCCCAAAGAGCTTTAGAACAAGGCATAGTTTTCCTTGCTGGATCTTTGGGCATGGGACCCATCTCCAGCCATAGACCATTTTTGTGCCTACCGCGGCGCCAAGTGGGAAAGGGTGGCTTTGAGGCTGAAGACAGCAGGAAAGCCCGCAGCCCCCAGGTCTGTGGGGCTACGCAAGCGGTTCCCAAAGAGCTTTAGAACAAGGCCTAGTTTTCCCTGCTGGCTCTTTGGGCGGGGGACCCATCTCCAGCCGTATGGCCATTTTTGTGCCTGGCGCGGCGCCAAGTGGGAAAGGGTGGCTTTGAGGCTGAAGGCAGCAGGAAAGCCTGCAGCCCCCAGGTTTGTGGGGCTACGCAAGCGGTTCCCAAAGAGCTTTAGAACAAGGCATAGTTTTCCCTGCTGGCTCTTTGGGCGGGGGACCCATCTCCAGCCATAGGCCATTTTTGTGCCTGGCGCGGCGCCAGGTTGGAAAGGGTGGTGTCGAGTCTGAAGGCAGCAGCAAAGCCTGCAGCCCCCAGGTCTGTGGGGCCAAGCAAGTGGTTCCCAAAGAGCTTTAGAACAAGGCATAGTTTTCCCTGCTGGCTCTTTGGGCGGGGGACCCATCTCCAGCCATAGGCCATTTTTGTGCCTGGCGCAGCGCCAAGTGGGAAAGGGTGGCTTTGAGGCTGAAGGCAGCAGCAAAACCTGCAGCCCCCAGGTCTGTGGGGCTACGCAAGCGGTTCCCAAAGAGCTTTAGAACAAGGCATAGTTTTCCCAGCTGGCTCTTAGGGCATGGGACCCATATCCAGCCATAGGCCATTTTTGTGCCTGATGCGGCGCCAAGTGGGAAAGGGTGCTGTCGAGGCTGAAGGCAGCAGGAAAGCCTGCAGCCCCCAGGTCTGTGCGGCTACGCAAGCGGTTCCCAAAGAGCTTTAGAACAAGGCATAGTTTTCCCTGCTGGCTCTTTGGGCGGGGGACCCATCTCCAGCCATAGACGATTTTTGTGCCTACCGCGGCGCCAAGTGGGAAAGGGTGGCTTTGAGGCTGAAGACAGCAGGAAAGCCCACACCCCTCAGGTCTGTGGGGCTACGCAAGCGGTTCCCAAAGAGCTTTAGAACAAGGCCTAGTTTTCCCTGCTGGCTCTTTGGGCGGGGGACCCATCTCCAGCCGTATGGCCATTTTTGAGCCTGGCGCGGCGCCAAGTGGGAAAGGGTGGCTTTGAGGCTGAAGGCAGCAGGAAAGCGCGCAGCCCCCAGGTCTGTGGGGCTACGCAAGCGGTTCCCAAAGAGCTTTAGAACAAGGCATAGTTTTCCCTGCTGGCTCTTTGGGCGGGGGACCCATCTCCAGCCATATGGCCATTTTTGTGCCTGGCGCAGCGCCAAGTGGGAAAGGGTGGCTTTCAGGCTGAAGGCAGCAGCAAAGCCTGCAGCCCCCAGGTCTGTGCGGCTACGCAAGCGGTTCCCAAAGAGCTTTAGAACAAGGCATAGTTTTCCCTGCTGGCTCTTTGGGCGGGGGACCCATCTCCAGTCGTATGGCTATTTTTATGCCTGGCGCGGTGCGTGGTGGGAAAGGGTGGTGTCGAGGCTGAAGGCAGCACGAAAGCCCGCAGCCCCCAGGTCTGTGGGGCTACGCAAGCGGTTCCCAAAGAGCTTTAGAACAAGGCATAGTTTTCCCTGCTGGCTCTTTGGGCGGGGGACCCATCTCCAGCCGTATGGCCATTTTTGTGCCTGGCGCGGCGCCAAGTGGGAAAGGGTGGCTTTGAGGCTGAAGGCAGCAGGAAAGCCTGCAGCCCCCATGTTTGTGGGGCTACGCAAGCGGTTCCCAAAGAGCTTTAGAACAAGGCATAGTTTTCCCTGCTGGCTCTTTGGGCGGGGGACCCATCTCCAGCCGTATGGCCATTTTTGTGCGTGGCCAGGGGCCAAGTGGGAAAGGGTGGTGTCGAGGCTGAAGGCAGCAGGAAGGCCCACAGCCCCCAGGTCTGTGGGGCTATGCAAGCGGTTCCCAAAGAGCTTTAGAACAAGGCATAGTTTTCCTTGCTGGATCTTTGGGCATGGGACCCATCTCCAGCCATAGACCATTTTTGTGCCTACCGCGGCGCCAAGTGGGAAAGGGTGGCTTTGAGGCTGAAGACAGCAGGAAAGCCCGCAGCCCCCAGGTCTGTGGGGCTACGCAAGCGGTTCCCAAAGAGCTTTAGAACAAGGCCTAGTTTTCCCTGCTGGCTCTTTGGGCGGGGGACCCATCTCCAGCCGTATGGCCATTTTTGTGCCTGGCGCGGCGCCAAGTGGGAAAGGGTGGCTTTGAGGCTGAAGGCAGCAGGAAAGCCTGCAGCCCCCAGGTTTGTGGGGCTACGCAAGCGGTTCCCAAAGAGCTTTAGAACAAGGCATAGTTTTCCCTGCTGGCTCTTTGGGCGGGGGACCCATCTCCAGCCATAGGCCATTTTTGTGCCTGGCGCGGCGCCAGGTTGGAAAGGGTGGTGTCGAGTCTGAAGGCAGCAGCAAAGCCTGCAGCCCCCAGGTCTGTGGGGCCAAGCAAGCGGTTCCCAAAGAGCTTTAGAACAAGGCATAGTTTTCCCTGATGGCTCTTTGGGCGGGGGACCCATCTCCAGCCATAGGCCATTTTTGTGCCTGGCGCAGCGCCAAGTGGGAAAGGGTGGCTTTGAGGCTGAAGGCAGCAGCAAAACCTGCAGCCCCCAGGTCTGTGGGGCTACGCAAGCGGTTCCCAAAGAGCTTTAGAACAAGGCATAGTTTTCCCAGCTGGCTCTTAGGGCATGGGACCCATATCCAGCCATAGGCCATTTTTGTGCCTGATGCGGCGCCAAGTGGGAAAGGGTGCTGTCGAGGCTGAAGGCAGCAGGAAAGCCTGCAGCCCCCAGGTCTGTGCGGCTACGCAAGCGGTTCCCAAAGAGCTTTAGAACAAGGCATAGTTTTCCCTGCTGGCTCTTTGGGCGGGGGACCCATCTCCAGCCATAGACGATTTTTGTGCCTACCGCGGCGCCAAGTGGGAAAGGGGGGCTTTGAGGCTGAAGACAGCAGGAAAGCCCACACCCCTCAGGTCTGTGGGGCTACGCAAGCGGTTCCCAAAGAGCTTTAGAACAAGGCCTAGTTTTCCCTGCTGGCTCTTTGGGCGGGGGACCCATCTCCAGCCGTATGGCCATTTTTGTGCCTGGCGCGGCGCCAAGTGGGAAAGGGTGGCTTTGAGGCTGAAGGCAGCAGGAAAGCGCGCAGCCCCCAGGTCTGTGGGGCTACGCAAGCGGTTCCCAAAGAGCTTTAGAACAAGGCATAGTTTTCCCTGCTGGCTCTTTGGGCGGGGGACCCATCTCCAGCCGTATGGCCATTTTTGTGCCTGGCGCAGCGCCAAGTGGGAAAGGGTGGCTTTGAGGCTGAAGGCAGCAGCAAAGCCTGCAGCCCCCAGGTCTGTGCGGCTACGCAAGCGGTTCCCAAAGAGCTTTAGAACAAGGCATAGTTTTCCCTGCTGGCTCTTTGGGCGGGGGACCCATCTCCAGTCGTATGGCGATTTTTATGCCTGGCGCGGTGCGTAGTGGGAAAGGGTGGTGTCGAGGCTGAAGGCAGCAGGAAAGCCCGCAGCCCCCAGGTCTGTGGGGCTACGCAAGCGGTTCCCAAAGAGCTTTAGAACAAGGCATAGTTTTCCCTGCTGGCTCTTTGGGCGGGGGACCCATCTCCAGCCGTATGGCCATTTTTGTGCCTGATGCGGCGCCAAGTGGGAAAGGGTGGTTTTGAGGCTGAAGGCAGCAGGAAAGCCCGCAGCCCCCAGGTCTGTGGGGCTACGCAAGCGGTTCCCAAAGAGCTTTAGAACAAGGCATAGTTTTCCCTGCTGGCTCTTTGGGCGGGGGACCCATCTCCAGCCATAGGCCATTTCTGTGCCTGATAGGGCGCCAAGTGGGAAAGGGTGGCTTTGAGGCTGAAGACAGCAGGAAAGCCTTCAGCCCCCAGGTCTGTGGGGCTATGCAAGCGGTTCCTAAAGAGCTTTAGAACAAGGCATAGTTTTCCCTGCTGGCTCTTTGGGCGGTGGACCCATCTCTAGCCGTATGGCCATTTTTGTGCCTGGCGCGGCGCCAAGTGGGAAAGGGTGGTGTCGAGGCTGAAGGCAGCAGCAAAGCCCGCAGCCCCCAGGTCTGTGGGGCTATGCAAGCGGTTCCCAAAGAGCTTTAGAACAAGGCATAGTTTTCCTTGCTGGCTCTTTGGGCATGGGACCCATCTCCAGCCATAGGCCATTTTTGTGCCTGGCGCGGCGCCAGGTTGGAAAGGGTGGTGTCGAGTCTGAAGGCAGCAGCAAAGCCTGCAGCCCCCAGGTCTGTGGGGCCAAGCAAGCGGTTCCCAAAGAGCTTTAGAACAAGGCATAGTTTTCCCTGCTGGCTCTTTGGGCGGGGGACCCATCTCCAGCCATAGGCCATTTTTGTGCCTGGCGCGACGCCAAGTGGGAAAGGGTGGCTTTGAGGCTGAAGGCAGCAGCAAAGCCCGCAGCCCCCAGGTCTGTGGGGCTACGCAAGCGGTTCCCAAAGAGCTTTAGAACAAGGCATAGTTTTCCCTGCTGGCTCTTTGGGCGGGGGACCCATCTCCAGCCGTATGGCCATTTTTGTGCCTGGCGCGGCGCCAAGTGGGAAAGGGTGGTTTTGAGGCTGAAGGCAGCAGGAAAGCCTGCAGCCCCCAGGTCTGTGGGGCTACGCAAGCGGTTCCCAAAGAGCTTTAGAACAAGGCATATTTTTCCCTGCTGGCTCTTTGGGCGGGGGACCCATCTCCAGCCGTATGGCCATTTTTATGCCTGGGGCGGCGCCAAGTGGGAAAGGGTGGCTTTGAGGCTGAAGGCAGCAGGAAAGCCCGCAGCCCCCAGGTCTGTGGGCCTACGCAAGTGGTTCCCAAAGAGCTTTACAACAAGGCATAATTTTCCCTGCTTGTTCTTTGGGCGGGGGACCCATCTGCAGCCGTATGGCCATTTTTGGGCCTGGCGCGGCGCCAAGTGGGAAAGGGTGGTGTCGAGTCTGAAGGCAGCAGGAAAGCCCGCAGCCCCCAGGTCTGTGGGGCTATGCAAGCGGTTCCCAAAGAGCTTTAGAACAAGGCATAGTTTTCCCTGCTGGCTCTTTGGGCGGTGGACCCATCTCCAGCCGTATGGCCATTTTTGTGCCTGGCCCGGCGCCAAATGGAAAAGGGTGGTGTCGAGGCTGAAGGCAGCAGCAAAGCCCGCAGCCCCCAGGTCTGTGGGGCTATGCAAGCGGTTCCCAAAGAGCTTTAGAACAAGGCATAGTTTTCCCTGCTGGCTCTTTGGGCGGGGGACCCATCTCCAGCCGTATGGCCATTTTTGTGCCTGATGCGGCGCCAAGTGGGAAAGGGTGGCTTTGAGGCTGAAGGCAGCAGGAAAGCCTGCAGCCCCCAGGTCTGTGGGGCTACGCAAGCGGTTCCCAAAGAGCTTTAGAACAAGGCACAGTTTTCCCTGCTGGCTCTTTGGGCGGGGGACCCATCTCCACTCGTATGGCCATTTTTGAGCCTGGCGCGGCGCCAAGTGGGAAAGGGTGGCTTTGAGGCTGAAGGCAGGAGCAAAGCCTGCAGCCCCCAGGTCTGTGGGGCTACGCAAGCGGTTCCCAAAGAGCTTTAGAACAAGGCATAGTTTTCCCTGCTGGCTCTTTGGGCGGGGGACCCATCTCCAGCCGTATGGCCATTTTTGTGCCTGGCGCGGCGCCAAGTGGGAAAGGGTGGCTTTGAGGCTGAAGGCAGCAGCAAAGCCTCCAGCCCCCAGGTCTGTGGGGCTACGCAAGCGGTTCCCAAAGAGCTTTAGAACAAGGCATAGTTTTCCCTGCTGGCTCTTTGGGCATGGGACCCATCTCCAGCCATAGGCCATTTTTGTGCCTGGCGCGACGCCAAGTGGGAAAGGGTGGTGTCGAGGCTGAAGGCAGCAGCAAAGCCCGCAGCCCCCAGGTCTGTGGGGCCAAGCAAGCGGTTCCCAAAGAGCTTTAGAACAAGGCATAGTTTTCCTTGCTGGCTCTTTGGGCATGGGACCCATCTCCAGCCATAGGCCATTTTTGTGCCTGATGCGACGCCAAGTGGGAAACGGTGGTTTTGAGGCTGAAGGCAGCAGCAAAGCCTGCAGCCCCCAGGTCTGTGGGGCTACGCAAGCGGTTCCCAAAGAGCTTTAGAACAAGGCATAGATTTCCCTGCTGGCTCTTTGGGCGGGGGACCCATCTCCAGCCGTATGGCCATTTTTGTGCCTGGCCCGGCGCCAAGTGGGAAAGGGTGGCTTTGAGGCTGAAGGCAGCAGGAAAGCCCGCAGCCCCCAGGTCTGTGGGGCTACGCAAGCGGTTCCCAAAGAGCTTTAGAACAAGGCATAGTTTTCCCTGCTGGCTCTTTGGGCGGGGGACCCATCTCCAGCCGTATGGCCATTTTTGTGCCTGGCGCGGCGCCAAGTGGGAAAGGGTGGTTTTGAGGCTGAAGGCAGCAGCAAAGCCTGCAGCCCCCAGGTCTGTGGGGCTACGCAAGCGGTTCCCAAAGAGCTTTAGAACAAGGCATATTTTTCCCTGCTGGCTCTTTGGGCGGGGGACCCATCTCCAGCCATATGGCCATTTTTATGCCTGGAGCGGCGCCAAGTGGGAAAGGGTGGTGTCGAGGCTGAAGGCAGCAGGAAAGCCCGCAGCCCCCAGGTCTGTGGGGCTACGCAAGCGGTTCCCAAAGAGCTTTAGAACAAGGCATAGTTTTCCCTGCTGGCTCTTTGGGCGGGGGACCCATCTCCAGCCGTATGGCCATTTTTGTGCCTGGCGCGGCGCCAAGTGGGAAAGGGTGGCTTTGAGGCTGAATGCAGCAGGAAAGCCTGCAGCCCCCAGGTCTGTGGGGCTACGCAAGCGGTTCCCAAAGAGCTTTAGAACAAGGCATAGTTTTCCTTGCTGGCTCTTTGGGCATGGGACTCATCTCCAGCCATAGGCCATTTTAGTGCCTGATGCGGCGCCAAGTGGGAAAGGGTGGCTTTGAGGCTGAAGGCAGCAGGAAAGCCTGCAGCCCCCAGGTCTGTGGGGCTACGCAAGCGGTTCCCAAAGAGCTTTAGAACAAGGCATAGTTTTCCCTGCTGGCTCTTTGGGCGGGGGACCCATCTCCAGCCATAGACCATTTTTGTGCCTACCGCGGCGCCAAGTGGGAAAGGGTGGTGTCGAGGCTGAAGGCAGCAGGAAAGCCCGCAGCCCCCAGGTCTGTGGGGCTACGCAAGCGGTTCCCAAAGAGCTTTAGAACAAGGCATAGTTTTCCCTGCTGGCTCTTTGGGCGGGGGACCCATCTCCAGTCGTATGGCCATTTTTGTGCCTGGCGCGGTGCGTAGTGTGAAAGGGTGGCTTTGAGGCTGAAGGCAGCAGGAAAGCCCGCAGCCCCCAGGTCTGTGGGGCTATGCAAGCGGTTCCCAAAGAGCTTTAGAACAAGGCATAGTTTTCCCTGCTGGCTCTTTGGGCGGGGGACCCATCTCCAGCCATATGGCCATTTTTGTGCCTGGCGCAGCGCCAAGTGGGAAAGGGTGGCTTCGAGGCTGAAGGCAGCAGGAAAGCCTGCAGCCCCCAGGTTTGTGGGGCTACGCAAGCGGTTCCCAAAGAGCTTTAGAACAAGGCATAGTTTTCCCAGCTGGCTCTTAGGGCATGGGACCCCTCTTCAGCCGTATGGCCATTTTTGTGCCTGGCGCGGCGCCAGGTGGGAAAGGGTGGTGTCGAGTCTGAAGGCAGCAGGAAAGCCTGCAGCCCCCAGGTCTGTGGGGCCAAGCAAGCGGTTCCCAAAGAGCTTTAGAACAAGGCATAGTTTTCCCTGCTGGCTCTTTGGGCATGAGACCCATCTCCAGCCATAGGCCATTTTTGTGCCTGGCGCGACGCCAAGTGGGAAAGGGTGGTTTTGAGGCTGAAGGCAGCAGCAAAGCCTGCAGCCCCCAGGTCTGGGGGCTACGCAAGCGGTTCCCAAAGAGCTTTAGAACAAGGCATAGTTTTCCCAGCTAGCTCTTAGGGCATGGGACCCATCTCCAGCCATGGGCCATTTTTGTGCCTGATGCGGCGCCAAGTGGGAAAGGGTGGCTTTGAGGCTGAAGGCAGCAGGAAAGCCCGCAGCCCCCAGGTCTGTGGGGCTACGCAAGCGGTTCCCAAAGAGCTTTAGAACAAGGCATAGTTTTCCCTGCTGGCTCTTTGGGCGGGGGACCCATCTCCAGCCGTATGGCCATTTTTGTGCGTGGCCAGGGGCCAAGTCGGAAAGGGTGGTGTCGAGGCTGAAGGCAGCAGGAAGGCCCGCAGCCCCCAGGTCTGTGGGGCTACGCAAGCGGTTCCCAAAGAGCTTTAGAACAAGGCATAGTTTTCCCTGATGGCTCTTTGGGCATGGGACCCATCTCCAGCCGTATGGCCATTTTTGTGCCTGATGCGGCGCCAAGTGGGAAAGGGTGGCTTTGAGGCTGAAGGCAGCAGGAAAGCCTGCAGCCCCCAGGTCTGTGGGGCTACGCAAGCGGTTCCCAAAGAGCTTTAGAACAAGGCACAGTTTTCCCTGCTGGCTCTTTGGGCGGGGGACCCATCTCCACTCGTATGGCCATTTTTGAGCCTGGCGCGGCGCCAAGTGGGAAAGGGTAGCTTTGAGGCTGAAGGCAGGGGCAAAGCCTGCAGCCCCCAGGTCTGTGGGGCTACGCAAGCGGTTCCCAAAGAGCTTTAGAACAAGGCATAGTTTTCCCTGCTGGCTCTTTGGGCGGGGGACCCATCTCCAGCCGTATGGCCATTTTTGTGCCTGGCGCGGCGCCAAGTGGGAAAGGGTGGCTTTGAGGCTGAAGGCAGCAGCAAAGCCTCCAGCCCCCAGGTCTGTGGGGCTACGTAAGCGGTTCCCAAAGAGCTTTAGAACAAGGCATAGTTTTCCCTGCTGGCTCTTTGGGCATGGGACCCATCTCCAGCCATAGGCCATTTTTGTGCCTGGCGCGACGCCAAGTGGGAAAGGGTGGTGTCGAGGCTGAAGGCAGCAGCAAAGCCCGTAGCCCCCAGGTCTGTGGGGCCAAGCAAGCGGTTCCCAAAGAGCTTTAGAACAAGGCATAGTTTTCCTTGCTGGCTCTTTGGGCATGGGACACTTCTCCAGCCATAGGCCATTTTTGTGCCTGACGCGGCGCCAAGTGGGAAAGGGTGGTTTTGAGGCTGAAGGCAGCAGCAAGCCTGCAGCCCCCAGGTCTGTGGGGCTACGCAAGCGGTTCCCAAAGGGATTTAGAACAAGGCATAGTTTTCCCTGCTGGCTCTTTGGGCGGGGGAACCATCTCCAGCAGTATGGCCATTTTTGTGCCTGATGCGGAACCAAGTGGGAAAGGGTGGCTTTGAGGCTGAAGGCAGCAGGAAAGCCCGCAGCCCCCAGGTCTGTGGGGCTACGCAAGCGGTTCCCAAAGAGCTTTAGAACAAGGCATAGTTTTCCCTGCTGGCTCTTTGGGCGGGGGACCCATCTCCAGCCATAGGCCATTTTTGTGCGTGGCCAGGGGCCAAGTGGGAAAGGGTGGTGTCGAGGCTGAAGGCAGCAGGAAGGCCCAAAGCCCCCAGGTCTGTGGGGCTACGCAAGTGGTTCCCAAAGAGCTTTAGAACAAGGCATAGTTTTCCCAGCTGGCTCTTAGGGCATGGGACCCATCTCCAACCATAGGCCATTTTTGTGCCTAGCGCGACGCCAAGTGGGAAAGGGTGGCTTTGAGGCTGAATGCAGCAGCAAAGCCTGCAGCCCCCAGGTCTGTGGGGCTACGCAAGCGGTTCCCAAAGAGCTTTAGAACAAGGCATAGTTTTCCTTGCTGGCTCTTTGGGCATGGGACCCATCTCCAGCCATAGGCCATTTTAGTGCCTGATGCGGCGCCAAGTGGGAAAGGGTGGCTTTGAGGCTGAAGGCAGCAGGAAAGCCTGCAGCCCCCAGGTCTGTGGGGCTACGCACGCGGTTCCCAAAGAGCTTTAGAACAAGGCATAGTTTTCCCTGCTGGCTCTTTGGGCGGGGGACCCATCTCCAGCCATAGACCATTTTTGTGCCTAGCGCGGCGCCAAGTGGGAAAGGGTGGTGTCGAGGCTGAAGGCAGCAGGAAAGCCCGCAGCCCCCAGGTCTGTGGGGCTACGCAAGCAGTTCCCAAAGAGCTTTAGAACAAGGCATAGTTTTCCCTGCTGGCTCTTTGGGCGGGGGACCCATCTCCAGTCGTATGGCCATTTTTGTGCCTGGCGAGGTGCGTAGTGTGAAAGGGTGGCTTTGAGGCTGAAGGCAGCAGGAAAGCCCGCAGCCCCCAGGTCTGTGGGGCTACGCAAGCGGTTCCCAAAGAGCTTTAGAACAAGGCATAGTTTTCCCTGCTGGCTCTTTGGGCGGGGGACCCATCTCCAGCCGTATGGCCATTTTTGTGCCTGGCGCGGCGCCAAGTGGGAAAGGGTGGCTTTGAGGCTGAAGGCAGCAGGAAAGCCTGCAGCCCCCAGGTTTGTGGGGCTACGCAAGCGGTTCCCAAAGAGCTTTAGAACAAGGCATAGTTTTCCCAGCTGGCTCTTAGGGCATGGGACCCCTCTTCAGCCCTATGGCCATTTTTGTGCCTGGCGCGGCGCCAGGTGGGAAAGGGTGGTGTCGAGTCTGAAGGCAGCAGGGAAGCCTGCAGCCCCCAGGTCTGTGGGGCCAAGCAAGCGGTTCCCAAAGAGCTTTAGAACAAGGCATAGTTTTCCCTGCTGGCTCTTTGGGCATGGGACCCATCTCCAGCCATAGGCCATTTTTGTGCCTGGCGCAGCGCCAAGTGGGAAAGGGTGGCTTTGAGGCTGAAGGCAGCAGCAAAGCCTGCAGCCCCCAGGTCTGTGGGGCTACGCAAGCGGTTCCCAAAGAGCTTTAGAACAAGGCATAGTTTTCCCAGCTGGCTCTTAGGGCATGGGACCCATCTCCAGCCATAGGCCATTTTTGTGCCTGGCGCAGCGCCAAGTGGGAAAGGGTGGCTTTGAGGCTGAAGGCAGCAGGAAAGCCCGCAGCCCCCAGGTCTGTGGGGCTACGCAAGCGGTTCCCAAAGAGCTTTAGAACAAGGCATAATTTTCCCTGCTGGCTCTCTGGGCGGGGGACCCATCTCCAGCCGTATGGCCATTTTTGTGCCTGGCGCGGCGCCAAGTGGGAAAGGGTGCTGTCGAGGCTGAAGGCAGCAGGAAAGCCTGCAGCCCCCAGGTCTGTGGGGCTACGCAAGCGGTTCCCAAAGAGCTTTAGAACAAGGCATAGTTTTCCCTGCTGGCTCTTTGGGCGGGGGACCCATCTCCAGCCGTATGGCCATTTTTGTGCGTGGCCAGGGGCCAAGTGGGAAAGGGTGGTGTCGAGGCTGAAGGCAGCAGGAAAGCCCACAGCCCCCAGGTCTGTGGGGCTACGCAAGCGGTTCCCAAAGAGCTTTAGAACAAGGCATAGTTTTCCCTGCTGGCTCTTTTGGCAGGGGACACATCTCCAGCCGTATGGCCATTTTTGTGCCTGGCCCGGCGCCAAGTGGGAAAGGGTGGCTTTGAGGCTGAAGGCAGCAGGAAAGCCTGCAGCCCCCAGGTCTGTGGGGCTACGCAAGCGGTTCCCAAAGAGCTTTAGAACAAGGCATAGTTTTCCCTGCTGGCTCTTTGGGCGGGGGACCCATCTCCAGCCGTATGGCCATTTTTGGGCCTGGCGGGGCGCCAAGTGGGGAAGGGTGGTTTTGAGGCTGAAGGCAGCAGCAAAGCCTGCAGCCCCCAGGTCTGTGGGGCCAAGCAAGCGGTTCCCAAAGAGCTTTAGAACAAGGCATAGTTTTCCCTGCTGGCTCTTTGGGCATGGGACTCATCTCCAGCCATAGGCCATTTTTGTGCCTGGCGCAACGCCAAGTGGGAAAGGGTGGCTTTGAGGCTGAAGGCAGCAGGAAAGCCTGCAGCCCCCAGGTCTGTGGGGCTACGCAAGTGGTTCCCAAAGAGCTTTAGAACAAGGCATAGTTTTCCCTGCTGGCTCTTTGGGCGGGGGACCCATCTCCAGCCATATGGCCATATTTATGCCTGGCGAAGCGCCAAGTGGGAAAGGGTGGCTTTGAGGCTGAAGGCAGCAGCAAAGCCCGCAGCCCCCAGGTCTGTGGGGCTACGCAAGCGGTTCCCAAAGAGCTTTAGAACAAGGCATAGTTTTCCCTGCTGGCTCTTTGGGCGGGAGACCCATATCCAGCCATAGGCCATTTTTGTGCCTGGCGCGACGCCAAGTGGGAAAGGGTGGCTTTGAGGCTGAAGGCAGCAGCAAAGCCTGCAGCCCCCAGGTCTGTGGGGCTACGCAAGCGGTTCCCAAAGAGCTTTAGAACAAGGCATAGTTTTCCCTGCTGGCTCCTCGGGCGGGGGACCCATCTCCAGTCATATGGCTATTTTTATGCCTGGCGCGGTGCGTAGTGGGAAAGGGTGTATTTGAGGCTGAAGGCAGCAGGAAAGCCCGCAGCCCCCAGGTCTGTGGGGCTACGCAAGCGGTTCCCAAAGAGCTTTAGAACAAGGCATAGTTTTCCCTGCTGGCTCTTTGGGCGGGGGACCCATCTGCAGCCGTATGGCCATTTTTGTGCCTTTCGCGGCGCCAAGTGGGAAAGGGTGTTGTCGAGGCTGAAGGCAGCAGGAAAGCCCGCAGCCCCCAGGTCTGTGGGGCTACGCAAGCGGTTCCCAAAGAGCTTTAGAACAAGGCATAGTTTTCCCTGCTGGCTCTTTGGGCGGGGGACCCATCTCCAGCCGTATGGCCATTTTTGAGCCTGGCACGGCGCCAGGTGGGAAAGGGTGGCTTTGAGGCTGAAGGCAGGAGCAAAGCCTGCAGCCCCAAGGTCTGTGGGGCTACGCAAGCGGTTCCCAAAGAGCTTTAGAACAAGGCATAGTTTTCCCTGCTGGCTCTTTGGGCGGGGGACCCATCTCCAGCCATAGGCCATTTTTGTGCCTGGCGCGACGCCAAGTGGGAAAGGGTGGTTTTGAGGCTGAAGGCAGCAGGAAAGCCTGCAGCCCCCAGGTCTGTGGGGCTACGCAAGCGGTTCCCAAAGAGCTTTAGAACAAGGCATAGTTTTCCCTGCTGGCTCTTTGGGCGGGGGACCCATCTCCAGCCGTCTAGCTATTTTTGTGCCTGGCGCGGTGCGTAGTGGCAAAGGGTCGTTTTGAGGCTGAAGGCAGCAGGAAAGCCCGCAGCCCCCAGGTCTGTGGGGCTACGCAAGCGGTTCCCAAAGAGCTTTAGAACAAGGCATAGTTTTCCCTGCTGGCTCTTTGGGCGGGGGACCCATCTCCAGCCGTATGGCCATTTTTGTGCCTGGCGCGGTGCGTAGTGGGAAAGGGTGGTTTTGAGGCTGAAGGCAGCAGGAAAGCCTGCCGCCCCCAGGTCTTTGCGGCTACGCAAGCGGTTCACAAAGAGCTTTAGAACAAGGCATAGTTTTCCCTGCTGGCTCTTTTGGCAGGGGACCCATCTCCAGCCGTATGGCCATTTTTGTCCCTGGCCCGGCGCCAAGTGGGAAAGGGTGCTGTCGAGGCTGAAGGCAGCAGCAAAGCCTGCAGCCCCCAGGTCTGTGGGGCTACGCAAGCGGTTCCCAAAGAGCTTTAGAACAAGGCATAGTTTTCCCTGCTGGCTCTTTGGGCGGGGGACCCATCTCCAGTCGTATGGCCATTTTTGTGCCTGGCGCGGCGCCAAGTGGGAAAGGGTGGCTTTGAGGCTGAAGGCAGCAGGAAAGCCCGCAGCCCCCAGGTCTGTGGGGCTACGCAAGCGGTTCCCAAAGAGCTTTAGAACAAGGCCTAGTTTTCCCTGCTGGCTCTTTGGGCGGGGGACCCATCTCCAGCCGTATGGCCATTTTTGTGCCTGGCGCAGCGCCAAGTGGGAAAGGGTGGCTTTGAGGCTGAAGGCAGCAGCAAGCCTGCAGCCCCCAGGTCTGTGGGGCTACGCAAGCGGTTCCCAAAGAGCTTTAGAACAAGGCATAATTTTCCCTGCTGGCTCTCTGGGCGGGGGACCCATCTCCAGCCGTATGGCCATTTTTGTGCGTGGCCAGGGGCCAAGTGGGAAAGGGTGGTGTCGAGGCTGAAGGCAGCAGGAAGGCCCACAGCCCCCAGGTCTGTGGGGCTACGCAAGCGGTTCCCAAAGAGCTTTAGAACAAGGCATAGTTTTCCTTGCTGGGTCTTTGGGCATGGGACCCATCTCCAGCCATAGACCATTTTTGTGCCTACCGCGGCGCCAAGTGGGAAAGGGTGGCTTTGAGGCTGAAGGCAGCAGGAAAGCCCACACCCCCCAGGTCTGTGGGGCTACGCAAGCGGTTCCCAAAGAGCTTTAGAACAAGGCATAGTTTTCCCTGCTGGCTCTTTGGGCGGGGGACCCATCTCCAGCCATATGGCCATTTTTGTGCCTGGCGCAGCGCCAAGTGGGAAAGGGTGGCTTTGAGGCTGAAGGCAGCAGGAAAGCCTGCAGCCCCCAGGTCTGTGGGGCTACGCAAGCGGTTCCCAAAGAGCTTTAGAACAAGGCATAGTTTTCCCTGCTGGCTCTTTGGGCGGGGGACCCATCTCCAGTCGTATGGCTATTTTTATGCCTGGCGCGGTGCGTAGTGGGAAAGGGTGGTGTCGAGGCTGAAGGCAGCAGGAAAGCCCGCAGCCCCCAGGTCTGTGGGGCTACGCAAGCGGTTCCCAAAGAGCTTTAGAACAAGGCATAGTTTTCCCTGCTGGCTCTTTGGGCGGGGGACCCATCTCCAGCCATAGGCCATTTTTGTGCCTGGCGAAGCGCCAAGTGGGAAAGGGTGGCTTTGAGGCTGAAGGCAGCAGCAAAGCCTGCAGCCCCAGGTCTGTGGGGCTACGCAAGCGGTTCCCAAAGAGCTTTAGAACAAGGCCTAGTTTTCCCTGCTGGCTCTTTGGGCGGGGGACCCATCTCCAGCCGTATGGCCATTTTTGGGCCTGGCGCGGCGCCAAGTGGGAAAGGGTGGCTTTGAGGCTGAAGGCAGCAGGAAAGCATGCAGCCCCCAGGTTTGTGGGGCTACGCAAGCGGTTCCCAAAGAGCTTTAGAACAAGGCATAGTTTTCCCTGCTGGCTCTTTGGGCGGGGGACCCATCTCCAGCCATAGGCCATTTCTGTGCCTGATAGGGCGCCAAGTGGGAAAGGGTGGTTTTGAGGCTGAAGGCAGCAGGAAAGCCTGCAGCCCCCAGGTCTGTGGGGCTATGGAAGCGGTTCCCAAAGAGCTTTAGAACAAGGCATAGTTTTCCCTGCTGGCTCTTTGGGCGGTGGACCCATCCCCAGCCGTATGGCCATTTTTGTGCCTGGCGCGGCGCCAAGTGGGAAAGGGTGGTGTCGAGGCTGAAGGCAGCAGCAAATCCCGCAGCCCCCAGGTCTGTGGGGCTATGCAAGCGGTTCCCAAAGAGCTTTAGAACAAGGCATAGTTTTCCTCGCTGGCTCTTTGGGCATGGGACCCATCTCCAGCCATAGGCCATTTTTGTGCCTGGCGCGGCGCCAGGTTGGAAAGGGTGGTGTCGAGTCTGAAGGCAGCAGGAAAGCCTGCAGCCCCCAGGTCTGTGGGGCCAAGCAAGCGGTTCCCAAAGAGCTTTAGAACAAGGCATAGTTTTCCCTGCTGGCTCTTTGGGCGGGGGACCCATCTCCAGCCATAGGCCATTTTTGTGCCTGGCGCGGCGCCAAGTGGGAAAGGGTGGCTTTGAGGCTGAAGGCAGCAGCAAAGCCTGCAGCCCCCAGGTCTGTGGGGCTACGCAAGCGGTTCCCAAAGAGCTTTAGAACAAGGCATAGTTTTCCCAGCTGGCTCTTAGGGCATGGGACCCATATCCAGCCATAGGCCATTTTTGTGCCTGATGCGGCACCAAGTGGGAAAGGGTGGCTTTGAGGCTGAAGGCAGCAGGAAAGCCCGCAGCCCCCAGGTCTGTGGGGCTACGCAAGCGGTTCCCAAAGAGCTTTAGAACAAGGCATAATTTTCCCTGCTGGCTCTCTGGGCGGGGGACCCATCTCCAGCCGTATGGCCATTTTTGTGCCTGGCGCGGCGCCAAGTGGGAAAGGGTGGCTTTGAGGCTGAAGGCAGCAGCAAAGCCTGCAGCCCCAGGTCTGTGGGGCTACGCAAGCGGTTCCAAAAGAGCTTTAGAACAAGGCCTAGTTTTCCCTGCTGGCTCTTTGGGCGGGGGACCCATCTCCAGCCGTATGGCCATTTTTGGGCCTGGCGCGGCGCCAAGTGGGAAAGGGTGGCTTTGAGGCTGAAGGCAGCAGGAAAGCCTGCAGCCCCCAGGTTTGTGGGGCTACGCAAGCGGTTCCCAAAGAGCTTTAGAACAAGGCATAGTTTTCCCTGCTGGCTCTTTGGGCAGGGGAACCCATCTCCAGCCATAGGCCATTTCTGTGCCTGATAGGGCGCCAAGTGGGAAAGGGTGGTTTTGAGGCTGAAGGCAGCAGGAAAGCCTGCAGCCCCCAGGTCTGTGGGGCTATGCAAGCGGTTCCCAAAGAGCTTTAGAACAAGGCATAGTTTTCCCTGCTGGCTCTTTGGGCGGTGGACCCATCTCCAGCCGTATGGCCATTTTTGTGCCTGGCGCGGCGCCAAGTGGGAAAGGGTGGTGTCGAGGCTGAAGGCAGCAGCAAAGCCCGCAGCCCCCAGGTCTGTGGGGCTATGCAAGCGGTTCCCAAAGAGCTTTAGAACAAGGCATAGTTTTCCTTGCTGGCTCTTTGGGCATGGGACCCATCTCCAGCCATAGGCCATTTTTGTGCCTGGCGCGGCGCCAGGTTGGAAAGGGTGGTGTCGAGTCTGAAGGCAGCAGCAAAGCCTGCAGCCCCCAGGTCTGTGGGGCCAAGCAAGCGGTTCCCAAAGAGCTTTAGAACAAGGCATAGTTTTCCCTGCTGGCTCTTTGGGCGGGGGACCCATCTCCAGCCATAGGCCATTTTTGTGCCTGGCGCGGCGCCAAGTGGGAAAGGGTGGCTTTGAGGCTGAAGGCAGCAGCAAAGCCTGCAGCCCCCAGGTCTGTGGGGCTACGCAAGCGGTTCCAAAAGAGCTTTAGAACAAGGCATAGTTTTCCCAGCTGGCTCTTAGGGCATGGGACCCATATCCAGCCATAGGCCATTTTTGTGCCTGATGCGGCACCAAGTGGGAAAGGGTGGCTTTGAGGCTGAAGGCAGCAGGAAAGCCCGCAGCCCCCAGGTCTGTGGGGCTACGCAAGCGGTTCCCAAAGAGCTTTAGAACAAGGCATAATTTTCCCTTCTGGCTCTCTGGGCGGGGGACCCATCTCCAGCCGTATGGCCATTTTTGTGCCTGGCGCGACGCCAAGTGGGAAAGGGTGCTGTCGAGGCTGAAGGCAGGAGCAAAGCCTGCAGCCCCCAGGTCTGTGCGGCTACGCAAGCGGTTCCCAAAGAGCTTTAGAACAAGGCATAGTTTTCCCTGCTGGCTCTTTGGGCGGGGGACCCATCTCCAGCCATAGGCCATTTTTGTGCCTACCGCGGCGCCAAGTGGGAAAGGGTGGCTTTGAGGCTGAAGGCAGCAGGAAAGCCCACACCCCCCAGGTCTGTGGGGCTACGCAAGCGGTTCCCAAAGAGCTTTAGAACAAGGCATAGTTTTCCCTGCTGGCTCTTTGGGCGGGGGACCCATCTCCAGCCGTATGGCCATTTTTGTGCCTGGCGCGGCGCCAAGTGGGAAAGGGTGGCTTTGAGGCTGAAGGCAGCAGGAAAGCCCGCAGCCCCCAGGTCTGTGGGGCTACGCAAGCGGTTCCCAAAGAGCTTTAGAACAAGGCATAGTTTTCCCTGCTGGCTCTTTGGGCGGGGGACCCCTCTCCAGCCATATGGCCATTTTTGTGCCTGGCGCAGCGCCAAGTGGGAAAGGGTGGCTTTGAGGCTGAAGGCAGCAGCAAAGCCTGCAGCCCCCAGGTCTGTGCGGCTACGCAAGCGGTTCCCAAAGAGCTTTAGAACAAGGCATAGTTTTCCCTGCTGGCTCTTTGGGCGGGGGACCCATCTCCAGTCGTATGGCTATTTTTATGCCTGGCGCGGTGCGTAGTGGGAAAGGGTGGCTTTGAGGCTGAAGGCAGCAGGAAAGCCCGCAGCCCCCAGGTCTGTGGGGCTACGCAAGCGGTTCCCAAAGAGCTTTAGAACAAGGCATAGTTTTCCCTGCTGGTTCTTTGGGCGGGGGACCCATCTCCAGCCGTATGGCCATTTTTGTGCCTTATGCGGCGCCAAGTGGGAAAGGGTGGCTTTGAGGCTGAAGACAGCAGGAAAGCCCGCAGCCCCCAGGTCTGTGGGGCTACGCAAGCGGTTCCCAAAGAGCTTTAGAACAAGGCATAGTTTTCCCTGCTGGCTCCTTGGGCGGGGGACCCATCTCCAGCCATAGGCCATTTTTGTGCCTGGCGCGACGCCAAGTGGGAAAGGGTGCTGTCGAGGCTGAAGGCAGCAGGAAAGCCCGCAGCCCCCAGGTCTGTGGGGCCAAGCAAGCGGTTCCCAAAGAGCTTTAGAACAAGGCATAGTTTTCCCTGCTGGCTCTTTGGGCGGGAGACCCATCTCCAGCCATAGGCCATTTTTGTGCCTGGCGCGACGCCAAGTGGGAAAGGGTGGTGTCGAGGCTGAAGGCAGCAGCAAAGCCTGCAGCCCCCAGGTCTGTGGGGCTACGCAAGCGGTTCCCAAAGAGCTTTAGAACAAGGCATAGTTTTCCCTGCTGGCTCTTTGGGCGGGGGACCCCTCTCCAGCCATATGGCCATTTTTGTGCCTGGCGCAGCGCCAAGTGGGAAAGGGTGGCTTTGAGGCTGAAGGCAGCAGCAAAGCCTGCAGCCCCCAGGTCTGTGCGGCTACGCAAGCGGTTCCCAAAGAGCTTTAGAACAAGGCATAGTTTTCCCTGCTGGCTCTTTGGGCGGGGGACCCATCTCCAGCCATAGGCCATTTCTGTGCCTGATAGGGCGCCAAGTGGGAAAGGGTGGTTTTGAGGCTGAAGGCAGCAGGAAAGCCTGCAGCCCCCAGGTCTGTGGGGCTATGCAAGCGGTTCCCAAAGAGCTTTAGAACAAGGCATAGTTTTCCCTGCTGGCTCTTTGGGCGGTGGACCCATCTCCAGCCGTATGGCCATTTTTGTGCCTGGCGCGGCGCCAAGTGGGAAAGGGTGGTGTCGAGGCTGAAGGCAGCAGCAAAGCCCGCAGCCCCCAGGTCTGTGGGGCTATGCAAGCGGTTCCCAAAGAGCTTTAGAACAAGGCATAGTTTTCCTTGCTGGCTCTTTGGGCATGGGACCCATCTCCAGCCATAGGCCATTTTTGTGCCTGGCGCGGCGCCAGGTTGGAAAGGGTGGTGTCGAGTCTGAAGGCAGCAGCAAAGCCTGCAGCCCCCAGGTCTGTGGGGCCAAGCAAGCGGTTCCCAAAGAGCTTTAGAACAAGGCATAGTTTTCCCTGCTGGCTCTTTGGGCGGGGGACCCATCTCCAGCCATAGGCCATTTTTGTGCCTGGCGCGGCGCCAAGTGGGAAAGGGTGGCTTTGAGGCTGAAGGCAGCAGCAAAGCCTGCAGCCCCCAGGTCTGTGGGGCTACGCAAGCGGTTCCCAAAGAGCTTTAGAACAAGGCATAGTTTTCCCAGCTGGCTCTTTGGGCGGGGGACCCATATCCAGCCATAGGCCATTTTTGTGCCTGATGCGGCACCAAGTGGAAAGGGTGGCTTTGAGGCTGAAGGCAGCAGGAAAGCCCGCAGCCCCCAGGTCTGTGGGGCTACGCAAGCGGTTCCCAAAGAGCTTTAGAAACAAGGCATAATTTTCCCTGCTGGCTCTCTGGGCGGGGGACCCATCTCCAGCCGTATGGCCATTTTGTGCCTGGCGCGACGCCAAGTGGGAAAGGGTGCTGTCGAGGCTGAAGGCAGGAGCAAAGCCTGCAGCCCCCAGGTCTGTGCGGCTACGCAAGCGGTTCCCAAAGAGCTTTAGAACAAGGCATAGTTTTCCCTGCTGGCTCTTTGGGCGGGGGACCCATCTCCAGCCATAGGCCATTTTTGTGCCTACCGCGGCGCCAAGTGGGAAAGGGTGGCTTTGAGGCTGAAGGCAGCAGGAAAGCCCACACCCCCCAGGTCTGTGGGGCTACGCAAGCGGTTCCCAAAGAGCTTTAGAACAAGGCATAGTTTTCCCTGCTGGCTCTTTGGGCGGGGGACCCATCTCCAGCCGTATGGCCATTTTTGTGCCTGGCGCGGCGCCAAGTGGGAAAGGGTGGCTTTGAGGCTGAAGGCAGCAGGAAAGCCCGCAGCCCCCAGGTCTGTGGGGCTACGCAAGCGGTTCCCAAAGAGCTTTAGAACAAGGCATAGTTTTCCCTGCTGGCTCTTTGGGCGGGGGACCCCTCTCCAGCCATATGGCCATTTTTGTGCCTGGCGCAGCGCCAAGTGGGAAAGGGTGGCTTTGAGGCTGAAGGCAGCAGGAAAGCCTGCAGCCCCCAGGTCTGTGGGGCTACGCAAGCGGTTCCCAAAGAGCTTTAGAACAAGGCATAGTTTTCCCTGCTGGCTCTTTGGGCGGGGGACCCATCTCCAGTCGTATGCGCTATTTTTATGCCTGGCGCGGTGCGTAGTGGGAAAGGGTGGCTTTGAGGCTGAAGGCAGCAGGAAAGCCGCAGCCCCCAGGTCTGTGGGGCTACGCAAGCGGTTCCCAAGAGCTTTAGAACAAGGCATAGTTTTCCCTGCTGGTTCTTTGGGCGGGGGACCCATCTCCAGCCGTATGGCCATTTTTGTGCCTTATGCGGCGCCAAGTGGGAAAGGGTGGCTTTGAGGCTGAAGACAGCAGGAAAGCCCGCAGCCCCCAGGTCTGTGGGGCTACGCAAGCGGTTCCCAAAGAGCTTTAGAACAAGGCATAGTTTTCCCTGCTGGCTCCTTGGGCGGGGGACCCATCTCCAGCCATAGGCCATTTTTGTGCCTGGCGCGACGCCAAGTGGGAAAGGGTGCTGTCGAGGCTGAAGGCAGCAGGAAAGCCCGCAGCCCCCAGGTCTGTGGGGCCAAGCAAGCGGTTCCCAAAGAGCTTTAGAACAAGGCATAGTTTTCCCTGCTGGCTCTTTGGGCGGGAGACCCATCTCCAGCCATAGGCCATTTTTGTGCCTGGCGCGACGCCAAGTGGGAAAGGGTGGTGTCGAGGCTGAAGGCAGCAGCAAAGCCTGCAGCCCCCAGGTCTGTGGGGCTACGCAAGCGGTTCCCAAAGAGCTTTAGAACAAGGCATAGTTTTCCCTGCTGGCTCTTTGGGCGGGGGACCCCTCTCCAGCCATATGGCCATTTTTGTGCCTGGCGCAGCGCCAAGTGGGAAAGGGTGGCTTTGAGGCTGAAGGCAGCAGCAAAGCCTGCAGCCCCCAGGTCTGTGCGGCTACGCAAGCGGTTCCCAAAGAGCTTTAGAACAAGGCATAGTTTTCCCTGCTGGCTCTTTGGGCGGGGGACCCATCTCCAGTCGTATGGCTATTTTTATGCCTGGCGCGGTGCGTAGTGGGAAAGGGTGGCTTTGAGGCTGAAGGCAGCAGGAAAGCCCGCAGCCCCCAGGTCTGTGGGGCTACGCAAGCGCTTCCCAAAGAGCTTTAGAACAAGGCATAGTTTTCCCTGCTGGCTCTTTGGGCGGGGGACCCATCTCCAGCCGTATGGCCATTTTTGTGCCTGGCGCGGCGCCAAGTGGGAAAGGGTGGTGTCGAGGCTGAAGGCAGCAGGAAAGCCCACACCCCCCAGGTCTGTGGGGCTACGCAAGCGGTTCCCAAAGAGCTTTAGAACAAGGCATAATTTTCCCTGCTGGCTCTCTGGGCGGGGGACCCATCTCCAGCCGTATGGCCATTTTTGTGCCTGGCGCGGCGCCAAGTGGGAAAGGGTGGCTTTGAGGCTGAAGGCAGCAGCAAAGCCTGCAGCCCCAGGTCTGTGGGGCTACGCAAGCGGTTCCAAAAGAGCTTTAGAACAAGGCCTAGTTTTCCCTGCTGGCTCTTTGGGCGGGGGACCCATCTCCAGCCGTATGGCCATTTTTGGGCCTGGCGCGGCGCCAAGTGGGAAAGGGTGGCTTTGAGGCTGAAGGCAGCAGGAAAGCCTGCAGCCCCCAGGTTTGTGGGGCTACGCAAGCGGTTCCCAAAGAGCTTTAGAACAAGGCATAGTTTTCCCTGCTGGCTCTTTGGGCGGGGGACCCATCTCCAGCCATAGGCCATTTCTGTGCCTGATAGGGCGCCAAGTGGGAAAGGGTGGTTTTGAGGCTGAAGGCAGCAGGAAAGCCTGCAGCCCCCAGGTCTGTGGGGCTATGCAAGCGGTTCCCAAAGAGCTTTAGAACAAGGCATAGTTTTCCCTGCTGGCTCTTTGGGCGGTGGACCCATCTCCAGCCGTATGGCCATTTTTGTGCCTGGCGCGGCGCCAAGTGGGAAAGGGTGGTGTCGAGGCTGAAGGCAGCAGCAAAGCCCGCAGCCCCCAGGTCTGTGGGGCTATGCAAGCGGTTCCCAAAGAGCTTTAGAACAAGGCATAGTTTTCCTTGCTGGCTCTTTGGGCATGGGACCCATCTCCAGCCATAGGCCATTTTTGTGCCTGGCGCGGCGCCAGGTTGGAAAGGGTGGTGTCGAGTCTGAAGGCAGCAGCAAAGCCTGCAGCCCCCAGGTCTGTGGGGCCAAGCAAGCGGTTCCCAAAGAGCTTTAGAACAAGGCATAGTTTTCCCTGCTGGCTCTTTGGGCGGGGGACCCATCTCCAGCCATAGGCCATTTTTGTGCCTGGCGCGGCGCCAAGTGGGAAAGGGTGGCTTTGAGGCTGAAGGCAGCAGCAAAGCCTGCAGCCCCCAGGTCTGTGGGGCTACGCAAGCGGTTCCCAAAGAGCTTTAGAACAAGGCATAATTTTCCCTGCTGGCTCTCTGGGCGGGGGACCCATCTCCAGCCGTATGGCCATTTTTGTGCCTGGCGCGGCGCCAAGTGGGAAAGGGTGCTGTCGAGGCTGAAGGCAGCAGGAAAGCCTGCAGCCCCCAGGTCTGTGCGGCTACGCAAGCGGTTCCCAAAGAGCTTTAGAACAAGGCATAGTTTTCCCTGCTGGCTCTTTGGGCGGGGGACCCATCTCCAGCCATAGGCCATTTTTGTGCCTACCGCGGCGCCAAGTGGGAAAGGGTGGCTTTGAGGCTGAAGGCAGCAGGAAAGCCCACACCCCCCAGGTCTGTGGGGCTACGCAAGCGGTTCCCAAAGAGCTTTAGAACAAGGCATAGTTTTCCCTGCTGACTCTTTGGGCGGGGGACCCCTCTCCAGCCATATGGCCATTTTTGTGCCTGGCGCAGCGCCAAGTGGGAAAGGGTGGCTTTGAGGCTGAAGGCAGCAGCAAAGCCTGCAGCCCCCAGGTCTGTGCGGCTACGCAAGCGGTTCCCAAAGAGCTTTAGAACAAGGCATAGTTTTCCCTGCTGGCTCTTTGGGCGGGGGACCCATCTCCAGTCGTATGGCTATTTTTATGCCTGGCGCGGTGCGTAGTGGGAAAGGGTGGCTTTGAGGCTGAAGGCAGCAGGAAAGCCCGCAGCCCCCAGGTCTGTGGGGCTACGCAAGCGGTTCCCAAAGAGCTTTAGAACAAGGCATAGTTTTCCCTGCTGGCTCTTTGGGCGGGGGACCCATCTCCAGCCGTATGGCCATTTTTGTGCCTTATGCGGCGCCAAGTGGGAAAGGGTGGCTTTGAGGCTGAAGACAGCAGGAAAGCCCGCAGCCCCCAGGTCTGTGGGGCTACGCAAGCGGTTCCCAAAGAGCTTTAGAACAAGGCATAGTTTTCCCTGCTGGCTCCTTGGGCGGGGGACCCATCTCCAGCCATAGGCCATTTTTGTGCCTGGCGCGACGCCAAGTGGGAAAGGGTGCTGTCGAGGCTGAAGGCAGCAGGAAAGCCCGCAGCCCCCAGGTCTGTGGGGCCAAGCAAGCGGTTCCCAAAGAGCTTTAGAACAAGGCATAGTTTTCCCTGCTGGCTCTTTGGGCGGGAGACCCATCTCCAGCCATAGGCCATTTTTGTGCCTGGCGCGACGCCAAGTGGGAAAGGGTGGTGTCGAGGCTGAAGGCAGCAGCAAAGCCTGCAGCCCCCAGGTCTGTGGGGCTATGCAAGCGGTTCCCAAAGAGCTTTAGAACAAGGCATAGTTTTCCCTGCTGGCTCTTTGGGCGGGGGACCCCTCTCCAGCCATATGGCCATTTTTGTGCCTGGCGCAGCGCCAAGTGGGAAAGGGTGGCTTTGAGGCTGAAGGCAGCAGCAAAGCCTGCAGCCCCCAGGTCTGTGCGGCTACGCAAGCGGTTCCCAAAGAGCTTAGAACAAGGCATAGTTTTCCCTGCTGGCTCTTTGGGCGGGGGACCCATCTCCAGTCGTATGGCTATTTTTATGCCTGGCGCGGTGCGTAGTGGGAAAGGGTGGCTTTGAGGCTGAAGGCAGCAGGAAAGCCCGCAGCCAACAGGTCTGTGGGGCTACGCAAGCAGTTCCCAAAGAGCTTTAGAACAAGGCATAGTTTTCCCTGCTGGCTCTTTGGGCGGGGGACCCATCTCCAGCCGTATGGCCATTTTTGTGCCTGGCGCGGCGCCAAGTGGGAAAGGGTGGTGTCGAGGCTGAAGGCAGCAGGAAAGCCCACACCCCCCAGGTCTGTGGGGCTACGCAAGCGGTTCCCAAAGAGCTTTAGAACAAGGCATAGTTTTCCCTGCTGGCTCCTTGGGCGGGGGAACCATCTCCAGCCGTATGGCCATTTTTGTGCCTGGCGCGCGCCAAGTGGGAAAGGGTGGCTTTGAGGCTGAAGGCAGCAGGAAAGCCCGCAGCCCCCAGGTCTGTGGGGCTACGCAAGCGGTTCCCAAAGAGCTTTAGAACAAGGCATAGTTTTCCCTGCTGGCTCTTTGGGCGGGGGACCCATCTCCAGCCATATGGCCATTTTTGTGCCTGGCGCAGCGCCAAGTGGGAAAGGGTTGCTTTGAGGCTGAAGGCAGCAGCAAAGCCTGCAGCCCCCAGGTCTGTGGGGCTACGCAAGCGGTTCCCAAAGAGCTTTAGAACAAGGCATAGTTTTCCCTGCTGGCTCTTTGGGCGGGAGACCATCTCCAGCCATAGGCCATTTTTGTGCCTGGCGCGACGCCAAGTGGGAAAGGGTGTTGTCGAGGCTGAAGGCAGCAGGAAAGCCCGCAGCCCCCAGGTCTGTGGGGCCAAGCAAGCGGTTCCCAAAGAGCTTTAGAACAAGGCATAGTTTTCCTGCTGGCTCTTTGGGCGGGAGACCCATCTCCAGCCATAGGCCATTTTTGTGCCTGGCGCGACGCAAGTGGGAAAGGGTGGTGTCGAGTCTGAAGGCAGCAGGAAAGCCTGCAGACCCCAGGTCTGTGGGCTACGCAAGCGGTTCCCAAAGAGCTTTAGAACAAGGCATAGTTTTCCCTGCTGGCTCTTTGGGCGGGGGGACCCATCTCCAGTCGTATGGCTATTTTTATGCCTGGCGCGGTGGCTAGTGGAAAGGGTGGTTTTGAGGCCGAAGGCAGCAGGAAAGCCCGCAGCCCCCAGGTCTGTGGGGCTACGCAAGCGGTTCCCAAAGAGCTTTAGAACAAGGCATAATTTTCCCTGCTGGCTCTTTGGGCGGGGGGACCCATGTCCAGCGGTATGGCCATTTTTGTGCCTGGCGCGGCGCCAAGTGGGAAAGGGTGGTGTCGAGGCTGAAGGCAGCAGGAAAGCCCGCAGCCCCCAGGTCTGTGGGGCTACGCAAGCGGTTCCCAAAGAGCTTTAGAACAAGGCATAATTTTCCCTCCTGGCTCTTTGGGCGGGGGACCCATCTCCAGCCGTATGGCCATTTTTGCGCCTGGCGCAGTGCCAAGTGGGAAAGGGTGGTGTCGAGGCTGAAGGCAGCAGGAAAGCCCACAGCCCCCAGGTCTGTGGGGCTACACAAGCGGTTCCCAAAGAGCTTTAGAACAAGGCATAATTTTCCCTCCTAGCTCTTTGGGCGGGGGACCCATCTCCAGCCGTATGGCCATTTTTGTGCCTTATGCGGCGCCAAGTGGGAAAGGGTGGCTTTGAGGCTGAAGGCAGCAGGAAAGGCCGCAGCCCCCAGCTCTGTGCGGCTACGCAAGCGGTTCCCAAAGAGCTTTAGAACAAGGCATAGTTTTCCCTGCTGGCTCCTTGGGCGGGGGACCCATCTCCAGCCATAGGCCATTTTTGTGCCTGGCACGACGCCAAGTGGGAAAGGGTGCTGTCGAGGCTGAAGGCAGCAGGAAAGCCCGCAGCCCCCAGGTCTGTGGGGCCAAGCAAGCGGTTCCCAAAGAGCTTTAGAACAAGGCATAGTTTTCCCTGCTGGCTCTTTGGGCGGGAGACCCATCTCCAGCCATAGGCCATTTTTGTGCCTGGCGCGACGCCAAGTGGGAAAGGGTGGTGTCGAGGCTGAAGGCAGCAGCAAAGCCTGCAGCCCCCAGGTCTGTGGGGCTACGCAAGCGGTTCCCAAAGAGCTTTAGAACAAGGCATAGTTTTCCCTGCTGGCTCTTTGGGCGGGGGACCCCTCTCCAGCCATATGGCCATTTTTGTGCCTGGCGCAGCGCCAAGTGGGAAAGGGTGGCTTTGAGGCTGAAGGCAGCAGCAAAGCCTGCAGCCCCCAGGTCTGTGCGGCTACGCAAGCGGTTCCCAAAGAGCTTTAGAACAAGGCATAGTTTTCCCTGCTGGCTCTTTGGGCGGGGGACCCATCTCCAGTCGTATGGCTATTTTTATGCCTGGCGCGGTGCGTAGTGGGAAAGGGTGGCTTTGAGGCTGAAGGCAGCAGGAAAGCCCGCAGCCCCCAGGTCTGTGGGGCTACGCAAGCGGTTCCCAAAGAGCTTTAGAACAAGGCATAGTTTTCCCTGCTGGCTCTTTGGGCGGGAGACCCATCTCCAGCCGTATGGCCATTTTTGTGCCTGGCGCGGCGCCAAGTGGGAAAGGGTGGTGTCGAGGCTGAAGGCAGCAGGAAAGCCCACACCCCCCAGGTCTGTGGGGCTACGCAAGCGGTTCCCAAAGAGCTTTAGAACAAGGCATAGTTTTCCCTGCTGGCTCTTTGGGCGGGGGACCCATCTCCAGCCGTATGGCCATTTTTGTGCCTGGCGCGGCGCCAAGTGGGAAAGGGTGGCTTTGAGGCTGAAGGCAGCAGGAAAGCCCGCAGCCCCCAGGTCTGTGGGGCTACGCAAGTGGTTCCCAAAGAGCTTTAGAACAAGGCATAGTTTTCCCTGCTGGCTCTTTGGGCGGGGGACCCATCTCCAGCCATATGGCCATTTTTGTGCCTGGCGCAGCGCCAAGTGGGAAAGGGTTGCTTTGAGGCTGAAGGCAGCAGCAAAGCCTGCAGCCCCCAGGTCTGTGGGGCTACGCAAGCGGTTCCCAAAGAGCTTTAGAACAAGGCATAGTTTTCCCTGCTGGCTCTTTGGGCGGGAGACCCATCTCCAGCCATAGGCCATTTTTGTGCCTGGCGCGACGCCAAGTGGGAAAGGGTGTTGTCGAGGCTGAAGGCAGCAGGAAAGCCCGCAGCCCCCAGGTCTGTGGGGCCAAGCAAGCGGTTCCCAAAGAGCTTTAGAACAAGGCATAGTTTTCCCTGCTGGCTATTTGGGCGGGAGACCCATCTCCAGCCATAGGCCATTTTTGTGCCTGGCGCGACGCCAAGTGGGAAAGGGTGGTGTCGAGTCTGAAGGCAGCAGGAAAGCCTGCAGACCCCAGGTCTGTGGGGCTACGCAAGCGGTTCCCAAAGAGCTTTAGAACAAGGCATAGTTTTCCCTGCTGGCTCTTTGGGCGGGGGACCCATCTCCAGTCGTATGGCTATTTTTATGCCTGGCGCGGTGCGTAGTGGGAAAGGGTGGTTTTGAGGCCGAAGGCAGCAGGAAAGCCCGCAGCCCCCAGGTCTGTGGGGCTACGCAAGCGGTTCCCAAAGAGCTTTAGAACAAGGCATAATTTTCCCTGCTGGCTCTTTGGGCGGGGGACCCATGTCCAGCGGTATGGCCATTTTTGTGCCTGGCGCGGCGCCAAGTGGGAAAGGGTGGTGTCGAGGCTGAAGGCAGCAGGAAAGCCCGCAGCCCCCAGGTCTGTGGGGCTACGCAAGTGGTTCCCAAAGAGCTTTAGAACAAGGCATAATTTTCCCTGCTGGCTCTTTGGGCGGGGGACCCATCTCCAGCCGTATGGTCATTTTTGCGCCTGGCGCAGTGCCAAGTGGGAAAGGGTGGTGTCGAGGCTGAAGGCAGCAGGAAAGCCCACAGCCCCCAGGTCTGTGGGGCTACACAAGCGGTTCCCAAAGAGCTTTAGAACAAGGCATAGTTTTCCCTGCTGGCTCTTTGGGCGGTGGACCCATCTCAAGCCGTATGGCCATTTTTGTGCCTGGCGCGGCGCCAAGTAGGAAAGGGTGGTGTCGAGGCTGAAGGCAGCAGCAAAGCCCGCAGCCCCCAGGTCTGTGGGGCTATGCAAGCGGTTCCCAAAGAGCTTTAGAACAAGGCATAGTTTTCCTTGCTGGCTCTTTGGGCATGGGACCCATCTCCAGCCATAGGCCATTTTTGTGCCTGGCGCGACGCCAGGTTGGAAAGGGTGGTGTCGAGTCTGAAGGCAGCAGCAAAGCCTGCAGCCCCCAGGTCTGTGGGGCCAAGCAAGCGGTTCCCAAAGAGCTTTAGAACAAGGCATAGTTTTCCCTGCTGGCTCTTTGGGCGGGGGACCCATATCCAGCCGTATGGCCATTTTTGTGCGTGGCCAGGGGCCAAGTGGGAAAGCGTGCTGTCGAGGCTGAAGGCAGCAGCAAAGCCCACAGCCCCCAGGTCTGTGGGGCTATGCAAGCGGTTCCCAAAGAGCTTTAGAACAAGGCATAGTTTTCCTTGCTGGGTCTTTGGGCATGGGACCCATCTCCAGCCATAGGCCATTTTTGTGCCTACCGCGGCGCCAAGTGGGAAAGGGTGGCTTTGAGGCTGAAGGCAGCAGGAAAGCCCACACCCCCCAGGTCTGTGGGGCTACGCAAGCGGTTCCCAAAGAGCTTTAGAACAAGGCATAGTTTTCCCTGCTGGCTCTTTGGGCGGGGGACCCATCTCCATCCGTATGGCCATTTTTGTGCCTGGCGCGGCGCCAAGTGGGAAAGGGTGGCTTTGAGGCTGAAGGCAGCAGGAAAGCCCGCAGCCCCCAGGTCTGTGGGGCTACGCAAGCGGTTCCCAAAGAGCTTTAGAACAAGGCATAGTTTTCCCTGCTGGCTCTTTGGGCGGGGGACCCCTCTCCAGCCATATGGCCATTTTTGTGCCTGGCGCAGCGCCAAGTGGGAAAGGGTGGCTTTGAGGCTGAAGGCAGCAGCAAAGCCTGCAGCCCCCAGGTCTGTGCGGCAACGCAAGCGGTTCCCAAAGAGCTTTAGAACAAGGCATAGTTTTCCCTGCTGGCTCTTTGGGCGGGGGACCCATCTCCAGTCGTATGGCTATTTTTATGCCTGGTGCGGTGCGTAGTGGGAAAGGGTGGTGTCGAGGCTGAAGGCAGCAGGAAAGCCCGCAGCCCCCAGGTCTGTGGGGCTACGCAAGCGGTTCCCAAAGAGCTTTAGAACAAGACATAGTTTTCCCTGCTGGCTCCTTGGGCGGGGGACCCATCTCCAGTCGTATGGCTATTTTTATGCCTGGTGCGGTGCGTAGTGGGAAAGGGTGGCTTTGAGGCTGAAGACAGCAGGAAAGCCCGCAGCCCCCAGGTCTGTGGGGCTACGCAAGCGGTTCCCAAAGAGCTTTAGAACAAGGCATAGTTTTCCCTGCTGGCTCCTTGGGCGGGGGACCCATCTCCAGCCATAGGCCATTTTTGTGCCTGGCGCGACGCCAAGTGGGAAAGGGTGTTGTCGAGGCTGAAGGCAGCAGGAAAGCCCGCAGCCCCCAGGTCTGTGGGGCCAAGCAAGCGGTTCCCAAAGAGCTTTAGAACAAGGCATAGTTTTCCCTGCTGGCTCTTTGGGCGGGGGACCCATCTCCAGCCGTATGGCCATTTTTGTGCCTGGCGCGGCGCCAAGTGGGAAAGGGTGGCTTTGAGGCTGAAGGCAGCAGGAAAGCCCGCAGCCCCCAGGTCTGTGGGGCTACGCAAGCGGTTCCCAAAGAGCTTTAGAACAAGGCATAGTTTTCCCTGCTGGCTCTTTGGGCGGGGGACCCCTCTCCAGCCATATGGCCATTTTTGTGCCTGGCGCAGCGCCAAGTGGGAAAGGGTGGCTTTGAGGCTGAAGGCAGCAGGAAAGCCTGCAGCCCCCAGGTCTGTGCGGCTACGCAAGCGGTTCCCAAAGAGCTTTAGAACAAGGCATAGTTTTCCCTGCTGGCTCTTTGGGCGGGGGACCCATCTCCAGTCGTATGGCTATTTTTATGCCTGGCGCGGTGCGTAGTGGGAAAGGGTGGCTTTGAGGCTGAAGGCAGCAGGAAAGCCCGCAGCCCCCAGGTCTGTGGGGCTACGCAAGCGGTTCCCAAAGAGCTTTAGAACAAGGCATAGTTTTCCCTGCTGGCTCTTTGGGCGGGGGACCCATCTCCAGCCGTATGGCCATTTTTGTGCCTTATGCGGCGCCAAGTGGGAAAGGGTCGGCTTTGAGGCTGAAGACAGCAGGAAAGCCCGCAGCCCCCAGGTCTGTGGGGCTACGCAAGCGGTTCCCAAAGAGCTTTAGAACAAGGCATAGTTTTCCCTGCTGGCTCCTTGGGCGGGGGACCCATCTCCAGCCATAGGCCATTTTTGTGCCTGGCGCGACGCCAAGTGGGAAAGGGTGCTGTCGAGGCTGAAGGCAGCAGCAAAGCCTGCAGCCCCCAGGTCTGTGGGGCCAAGCAAGCGGTTCCCAAAGAGCTTTAGAACAAGGCATAGTTTTCCCTGCTGGCTCTTTGGGCGGGAGACTCATCTCCAGCCATAGGCCATTTTTGTGCCTGGCGCGACGCCAAGTGGGAAAGGGTGGTGTCGAGGCTGAAGGCAGCAGCAAAGCCTGCAGCCCCCAGGTCTGTGGGGCTACGCAAGCGGTTCCCAAAGAGCTTTAGAACAAGGCATAGTTTTCCCTGCTGGCTCTTTGGGCGGGGGACCCCTCTCCAGCCATATGGCCATTTTTGTGCCTGGCGCAGCGCCAAGTGGGAAAGGGTGGCTTTGAGGCTGAAGGCAGCAGCAAAGCCTGCAGCCCCCAGGTCTGTGGGGCTACGCAAGCGGTTCCCAAAGAGCTTTAGAAGAAGGCATAGTTTTCCCTGCTGGCTCTTTGGGCGGGAGACCCATCTCCAGCCATAGGCCATTTTTGTGCCTGGCGCGACGCCAAGTGGGAAAGGGTGTTGTCGAGGCTGAAGGCAGCAGGAAAGGCTGCAGCCCCCAGGTCTGTGGGGCCAAGCAAGCGGTTCCCAAAGAGCTTTAGAACAAGGCATAGTTTTCCCTGCTGGCTCTTTGGGCGGGAGACCCATCTCCAGCCATAGGCCATTTTTGTGCCTGGCGCGACGCCAAGTGGGAAAGGGTGGTGTCGAGTCTGAAGGCAGCAGGAAAGCCTGCAGACCCCAGGTCTGTGGGGCTACGCAAGCGGTTCCCAAAGAGCTTTAGAACAAGGCATAGTTTTCCCTGCTGGCTCTTTGGGCGGGGGACCCATCTCCAGTCGTATGGCTATTTTTATGCCTGGCGCGGTGCGTAGTGGGAAAGGGTGGTTTTGAGGCCGAAGGCAGCAGGAAAGCCCGCAGCCCCCAGGTCTGTGGGGCTACGCAAGCGGTTCCCAAAGAGCTTTAGAACAAGGCATAATTTTCCCTGCTGGCTCTTTGGGCGGGGGACCCATGTCCAGCGGTATGGCCATTTTTGTGCCTGGCGCGGCGCCAAGTGGGAAAGGGTGGTGTCGAGGCTGAAGGCAGCAGGAAAGCCCGCAGCCCCCAGGTCTGTGGGGCTACGCAAGTGGTTCCCAAAGAGCTTTAGAACAAGGCATAATTTTCCCTCCTGGCTCTTTGGGCGGGGGACCCATCTCCAGCCGTATGGCCATTTTTGCGCCTGGCGCAGTGCCAAGTGGGAAAGGGTGGTGTCGAGGCTGAAGGCAGCAGGAAAGCCCACAGCCCCCAGGTCTGTGGGGCTACACAAGCGGTTCCCAAAGAGCTTTAGAACAAGGCATAATTTTCCCTCCTGGCTCTTTGGGCGGGGGACCCATCTCCAGCCGTATGGCCATTTTTGTGCCTTATGCGGCGCCAAGTGGGAAAGGGTGGCTTTGAGGCTGAAGGCAGCAGGAAAGGCCGCAGCCCCCAGCTCTGTGCGGCTACGCAAGCGGTTCCCAAAGAGCTTTAGAACAAGGCATAGTTTTCCCTGCTGGCTCCTTGGGCGGGGGACCCATCTCCAGCCATAGGCCATTTTTGTGCCTGGCACGACGCCAAGTGGGAAAGGGTGCTGTCGAGGCTGAAGGCAGCAGGAAAGCCCGCAGCCCCCAGGTCTGTGGGGCCAAGCAAGCGGTTCCCAAAGAGCTTTAGAACAAGGCATAGTTTTCCCTGCTGGCTCTTTGGGCGGGGGACCCATCTCCAGCCGTATGGCCATTTTTGTGCCTGGCGCGGCGCCAAGTGGGAAAGGGTGGTGTCGAGGCTGAAGGCAGCAGGAAAGCCCACACCCCCCAGGTCTGTGGGGCTACGCAAGCGGTTCCCAAAGAGCTTTAGAACAAGGCATAGTTTTCCCTGCTGGCTCTTTGGGCGGGGGACCCATCTCCAGCCGTATGGCCATTTTTGTGCCTGGCGCGGCGCCAAGTGGGAAAGGGTGGCTTTGAGGCTGAAGGCAGCAGGAAAGCCCGCAGCCCCCAGGTCTGTGGGGCTACGCAAGCGGTTCCCAAAGAGCTTTAGAACAAGGCATAGTTTTCCCTGCTGGCTCTTTGGGCGGGGGACCCATCTCCAGCCATATGGCCATTTTTGTGCCTGGCGCAGCGCCAAGTGGGAAAGGGTTGCTTTGAGGCTGAAGGCAGCAGCAAAGCCTGCAGCCCCCAGGTCTGTGGGGCTACGCAAGCGGTTCCCAAAGAGCTTTAGAAGAAGGCATAGTTTTCCCTGCTGGCTCTTTGGGCGGGAGACCCATCTCCAGCCATAGGCCATTTTTGTGCCTGGCGCGACGCCAAGTGGGAAAGGGTGTTGTCGAGGCTGAAGGCAGCAGGAAAGCCCGCAGCCCCCAGGTCTGTGGGGCCAAGCAAGCGGTTCCCAAAGAGCTTTAGAACAAGGCATAGTTTTCCCTGCTGGCTCTTTGGGCGGGAGACCCATCTCCAGCCATAGGCCATTTTTGTGCCTGGCGCGACGCCAAGTGGGAAAGGGTGGTGTCGAGTCTGAAGGCAGCAGGAAAGCCTGCAGACCCCAGGTCTGTGGGGCTACGCAAGCGGTTCCCAAAGAGCTTTAGAACAAGGCATAGTTTTCCCTGCTGGCTCTTTGGGCGGGGGACCCATCTCCAGTCGTATGGCTATTTTTATGCCTGGCGCGGTGCGTAGTGGGAAAGGGTGGTTTTGAGGCCGAAGGCAGCAGGAAAGCCCGCAGCCCCCAGGTCTGTGGGGCTACGCAAGCGGTTCCCAAAGAGCTTTAGAACAAGGCATAATTTTCCCTGCTGGCTCTTTGGGCGGGGGACCCATGTCCAGCGGTATGGCCATTTTTGTGCCTGGCGCGGCGCCAAGTGGGAAAGGGTGGTGTCGAGGCTGAAGGCAGCAGGAAAGCCCGCAGCCCCCAGGTCTGTGGGGCTACGCAAGTGGTTCCCAAAGAGCTTTAGAACAAGGCATAATTTTCCCTCCTGGCTCTTTGGGCGGGGGACCCATCTCCAGCCGTATGGCCATTTTTGCGCCTGGCGCAGTGCCAAGTGGGAAAGGGTGGTGTCGAGGCTGAAGGCAGCAGGAAAGCCCACAGCCCCCAGGTCTGTGGGGCTACACAAGCGGTTCCCAAAGAGCTTTAGAACAAGGCATAATTTTCCCTCCTGGCTCTTTGGGCGGGGGACCCATCTCCAGCCGTATGGCCATTTTTGTGCCTTATGCGGCGCCAAGTGGGAAAGGGTGGCTTTGAGGCTGAAGGCAGCAGGAAAGGCCGCAGCCCCCAGCTCTGTGCGGCTACGCAAGCGGTTCCCAAAGAGCTTTAGAACAAGGCATAGTTTTCCCTGCTGGCTCCTTGGGCGGGGGACCCATCTCCAGCCATAGGCCATTTTTGTGCCTGGCACGACGCCAAGTGGGAAAGGGTGCTGTCGAGGCTGAAGGCAGCAGGAAAGCCCGCAGCCCCCAGGTCTGTGGGGCCAAGCAAGCGGTTCCCAAAGAGCTTTAGAACAAGGCATAGTTTTCCCTGCTGGCTCTTTGGGCGGGAGACCCATCTCCAGCCATAGGCCATTTTTGTGCCTGGCGCGACGCCAAGTGGGAAAGGGTGGTGTCGAGGCTGAAGGCAGCAGCAAAGCCTGCAGCCCCCAGGTCTGTGGGGCTACGCAAGCGGTTCCCAAAGAGCTTTAGAACAAGGCATAGTTTTCCCTGCTGGCTCTTTGGGCGGGGGACCCCTCTCCAGCCATATGGCCATTTTTGTGCCTGGCGCAGCGCCAAGTGGGAAAGGGTGGCTTTGAGGCTGAAGGCAGCAGCAAAGCCTGCAGCCCCCAGGTCTGTGCGGCTACGCAAGCGGTTCCCAAAGAGCTTTAGAACAAGGCATAGTTTTCCCTGCTGGCTCTTTGGGCGGGGGACCCATCTCCAGTCGTATGGCTATTTTTATGCCTGGCGCGGTGCGTAGTGGGAAAGGGTGGCTTTGAGGCTGAAGGCAGCAGGAAAGCCCGCAGCCCCCAGGTCTGTGGGGCTACGCAAGCGGTTCCCAAAGAGCTTTAGAACAAGGCATAGTTTTCCCTGCTGGCTCTTTGGGCGGGGGACCCATCTCCAGCCGTATGGCCATTTTTGTGCCTGGCGCGGCGCCAAGTGGGAAAGGGTGGTGTCGAGGCTGAAGGCAGCAGGAAAGCCCACACCCCCCAGGTCTGTGGGGCTACGCAAGCGGTTCCCAAAGAGCTTTAGAACAAGGCATAGTTTTCCCTGCTGGCTCTTTGGGCGGGGGACCCATCTCCAGCCGTATGGCCATTTTTGTGCCTGGCGCGGCGCCAAGTGGGAAAGGGTGGCTTTGAGGCTGAAGGCAGCAGGAAAGCCCGCAGCCCCCAGGTCTGTGGGGCTACGCAAGTGGTTCCCAAAGAGCTTTAGAACAAGGCATAGTTTTCCCTGCTGGCTCTTTGGGCGGGGGACCCATCTCCAGCCATATGGCCATTTTTGTGCCTGGCGCAGCGCCAAGTGGGAAAGGGTTGCTTTGAGGCTGAAGGCAGCAGCAAAGCCTGCAGCCCCCAGGTCTGTGGGGCTACGCAAGCGGTTCCCAAAGAGCTTTAGAAGAAGGCATAGTTTTCCCTGCTGGCTCTTTGGGCGGGAGACCCATCTCCAGCCATAGGCCATTTTTGTGCCTGGCGCGACGCCAAGTGGGAAAGGGTGTTGTCGAGGCTGAAGGCAGCAGGAAAGCCCGCAGCCCCCAGGTCTGTGGGGCCAAGCAAGCGGTTCCCAAAGAGCTTTAGAACAAGGCATAGTTTTCCCTGCTGGCTATTTGGGCGGGAGACCCATCTCCAGCCATAGGCCATTTTTGTGCCTGGCGCGACGCCAAGTGGGAAAGGGTGGTGTCGAGTCTGAAGGCAGCAGGAAAGCCTGCAGACCCCAGGTCTGTGGGGCTACGCAAGCGGTTCCCAAAGAGCTTTAGAACAAGGCATAGTTTTCCCTGCTGGCTCTTTGGGCGGGGGACCCATCTCCAGTCGTATGGCTATTTTTATGCCTGGCGCGGTGCGTAGTGGGAAAGGGTGGTTTTGAGGCCGAAGGCAGCAGGAAAGCCCGCAGCCCCCAGGTCTGTGGGGCTACGCAAGCGGTTCCCAAAGAGCTTTAGAACAAGGCATAATTTTCCCTGCTGGCTCTTTGGGCGGGGGACCCATGTCCAGCGGTATGGCCATTTTTGTGCCTGGCGCGGCGCCAAGTGGGAAAGGGTGGTGTCGAGGCTGAAGGCAGCAGGAAAGCCCGCAGCCCCCAGGTCTGTGGGGCTACGCAAGTGGTTCCCAAAGAGCTTTAGAACAAGGCATAATTTTCCCTGCTGGCTCTTTGGGCGGGGGACCCATCTCCAGCCGTATGGCCATTTTTGCGCCTGGCGCAGTGCCAAGTGGGAAAGGGTGGTGTCGAGGCTGAAGGCAGCAGGAAAGCCCACAGCCCCCAGGTCTGTGGGGCTACACAAGCGGTTCCCAAAGAGCTTTAGAACAAGGCATAGTTTTCCCTGCTGGCTCTTTGGGCGGTGGACCCATCTCCAGCCGTATGGCCATTTTTGTGCCTGGCGCGGCGCCAAGTGGGAAAGGGTGGTGTCGAGGCTGAAGGCAGCAGCAAAGCCCGCAGCCCCCAGGTCTGTGGGGCTATGCAAGCGGTTCCCAAAGAGCTTTAGAACAAGGCATAGTTTTCCTTGCTGGCTCTTTGGGCATGGGACCCATCTCCAGCCATAGGCCATTTTTGTGCCTGGCGCGACGCCAGGTTGGAAAGGGTGGTGTCGAGTCTGAAGGCAGCAGCAAAGCCTGCAGCCCCCAGGTCTGTGGGGCCAAGCAAGCGGTTCCCAAAGAGCTTTAGAACAAGGCATAGTTTTCCCTGCTGGCTCTTTGGGCGGGGGACCCATATCCAGCCGTATGGCCATTTTTGTGCGTGGCCAGGGGCCAAGTGGGAAAGCGTGCTGTCGAGGCTGAAGGCAGCAGCAAAGCCCACAGCCCCCAGGTCTGTGGGGCTATGCAAGCGGTTCCCAAAGAGCTTTAGAACAAGGCATAGTTTTCCTTGCTGGGTCTTTGGGCATGGGACCCATCTCCAGCCATAGGCCATTTTTGTGCCTACCGCGGCGCCAAGTGGGAAAGGGTGGCTTTGAGGCTGAAGGCAGCAGGAAAGCCCACACCCCCCAGGTCTGTGGGGCTACGCAAGCGGTTCCCAAAGAGCTTTAGAACAAGGCATAGTTTTCCGTGCTGGCTCTTTGGGCGGGGGACCCATCTCCATCCGTATGGCCATTTTTGTGCCTACCGCGGCGCCAAGTGGGAAAGGGTGGCTTTGAGGCTGAAGGCAGCAGCAAAGCCCGCAGCCCCCAGGTCTGTGGGGCTACGCAAGCGGTTCCCAAAGAGCTTTAGAACAAGGCATAGTTTTCCCTGCTGGCTCTTTGGGCGGGGGACCCCTCTCCAGCCATATGGCCATTTTTGTGCCTGGCGCAGCGCCAAGTGGGAAAGGGTGGCTTTGAGGCTGAAGGCAGCAGCAAAGCCTGCAGCCCCCAGGTCTGTGCGGCTACGCAAGCGGTTCCCAAAGAGCTTTAGAACAAGGCATAGTTTTCCCTGCTGGCTCTTTGGGCGGGGGACCCATCTCCAGTCGTATGGCTATTTTTATGCCTGGTGCGGTGCGTAGTGGGAAAGGGTGGTGTCGAGGCTGAAGGCAGCAGGAAAGCCCGCAGCCCCCAGGTCTGTGGGGCTACGCAAGCGGTTCCCAAAGAGCTTTAGAACAAGGCATAGTTTTCCCTGCTGGCTCCTTGGGCGGGGGACCCATCTCCAGTCGTATGGCTATTTTTATGCCTGGTGCGGTGCGTAGTGGGAAAGGGTGGCTTTGAGGCTGAAGACAGCAGGAAAGCCCGCAGCCCCCAGGTCTGTGGGGCTACGCAAGCGGTTCCCAAAGAGCTTTAGAACAAGGCATAGTTTTCCCTGCTGGCTCCTTGGGCGGGGGACCCATCTCCAGCCATAGGCCATTTTTGTGCCTGGCGCGACGCCAAGTGGGAAAGGGTGTTGTCGAGGCTGAAGGCAGCAGGAAAGCCCGCAGCCCCCAGGTCTGTGGGGCCAAGCAAGCGGTTCCCAAAGAGCTTTAGAACAAGGCATAGTTTTCCCTGCTGGCTCTTTGGGCGGGGGACCCATCTCCAGCCATAGGCCATTTTTGTGCCTAGCGCGGCGCCAAGTGGGAAAGGGTGGCTTTGAGGCTGAAGGCAGCAGCAAAGCCTGCAGCCCCCAGGTTTGTGGGGCTACGCAAGCGGTTCCCAAAGAGCTTTAGAACAAGGCATAGTTTTCCCTGCTGGCTCTTTGGGCGGGGGACCAATCTCCAGTCGTATGGCTATTTTTATGCCTGGCGCGGTGCGTAGTGGGAAAGGGTGGTTTTGAGGCTGAAGGCAGCAGGAAAGCCCGCAGCCCCCAGGTCTGTGGGGCTACGCAAGCGGTTCCCAAAGAGCTTTAGAACAAGGCATAATTTTCCCTGCTGGCTCTTTGGGCGGGGGACCCATCTCCAGCCGTATGGCCATTTTTGTGCCTGGCGCGGCGCCAAGTGGGAAAGGGTGGTGTCGAGGCTGAAGGCAGCAGGAAAGCCCACACCCCCCAGGTCTGTGGGGCTACGCAAGCGGTTCCCAAAGAGCTTTAGAACAAGGCATAGTTTTCCCTGATTTCTCTTTGGGCGGGGGACCCATCTCCAGCCGTATGGCCATTTTTGTGCCTGGCGCGGCGCCAAGTGGGAAAGGGTGGCTTTGAGGCTGAAGGCAGCAGGAAAGCCCGCAGCCCCCAGGTCTGTGGGGCTACGCAAGCGGTTCCCAAAGAGCTTTAGAACAAGGCATAGTTTTCCCTGCTGGCTCTTTGGGCGGGGGACCCATCTCCAGCCATATGGCCATTTTTGTGCCTGGCGCAGCGCCAAGTGGGAAAGGGTTGCTTTGAGGCTGAAGGCAGCAGCAAAGCCTGCAGCCCCCAGGTCTGTGGGGCTACGCAAGCGGTTCCCAAAGAGCTTTAGAACAAGGCATAGTTTTCCCTGCTGGCTCTTTGGGCGGGAGACCCATCTCCAGCCATAGTCCATTTTTGTGCCTGGCGCGACGCCAAGTGGGAAAGGGTGTTGTCGAGGCTGAAGGCAGCAGGAAAGCCCGCAGCCCCCAGGTCTGTGGGGCTACGCAAGTGGTTCCCAAAGAGCTTTAGAACAAGGCATAATTTTCCCTCCTGGCTCTTTGGGCGGGGGACCCATCTCCAGCCGTATGGCCATTTTTGTGCCTGGCGCGGCGCCAAGTGGGAAAGGGTGGTGTCGAGGCTGAAGGCAGCAGCAAAGCCCGCAGCCCCCAGGTCTGTGGGGCCAAGCAAGCGGTTCCCAAAGAGCTTTAGAACAAGGCATAGTTTTCCCTGCTGGCTCTTTGGGCGGGGGACCCATCTCCTGCCATAGGCCATTTTTGTGCCTGGCGCGACGCCAAGTGGGAAAGGGTGGCTTTGAGGCTGAAGCAGCAGCAAAGCCTGCAGCCCCCAGGTCTGTGGGGCTACGCAAGCGGTTCCCAAAGAGCTTTAGAACAAGGCATAGTTTTCCCAGCTGGCTCTTAGGGCATGGGACCCATATCCAGCCATAGGCCATTTTTGTGCCTGATGCGGCACCAAGTGGGAAAGGGTGGCTTTGAGGCTGAAGGCAGCAGGAAAGCCCGCAGCCCCCAGGTCTGTGGGGCTACGCAAGCGGTTCCCAAAGAGCTTTAGAACAAGGCATAATTTTCCCTGCTGGCTCTCTGGGCGGGGGACCCATCTCCAGCCGTATGGCCATTTTTGTGCCTGGCGCGGCGCCAAGTGGGAAAGGGTGCTGTCGAGGCTGAAGGCAGCAGGAGAGCCTGCAGCCCCCAGGTCTGTGCGGCTACGCAAGCGGTTCCCAAAGAGTTTTAGAACAAGGCATAGTTTTCCCTGCTGGCTCTTTGGGCGGGGGACCCATCTCCAGCCGTATGGCCATTTTTGTGCGTGGCCAGGGGCCAAGTGGGAAAGCGTGGTGTCGAGCCTGAAGGCAGCAGGAAGGCCCACAGCCCCCAGTTCTGTGGGGCTATGCAAGCGGTTCCCAAAGAGCTTTAGAACAAGGCATAGTTTTCCTTGCTGGGTCTTTGGGCATGGGACCCATCTCCAGCCATAGACCATTTTTGTGCCTACCGCGGCGCCAAGTGGGAAAGGGTGGCTTTGAGGCTGAAGGCAGCAGGAAAGCCCACACCCCCCAGGTCTGTGGGGCTACGCAAGCGGTTCCCAAAGAGCTTTAGAACAAGGCATAGTTTTCCCTGCTGGCTCTTTGGGCGGGGGACCCATCTCCAGTCGTATGGCTATTTTTATGCCTGGCGCGGCGCCAAGTGGGAAAGGGTGGTGTCGAGGCTGAAGGCAGCAGGAAAGCCCGCAGCCCCCAGGTCTGTGGGGCTACGCAAGCGGTTCCCAAAGAGCTTTAGAACAAGGCATAGTTTTCCCTGCTGGCTCTTTGGGCGGGGGACCCATCTCCAGCCGTATGGCCATTTTTGTGCCTGATGCGGCGCCAAGTGGGAAAGGGTGGCTTTGAGGCTGAAGACAGCAGGAAAGCCCGCAGCCCCCAGGTCTGTGGGGCTACGCAAGCGGTTCCCAAAGAGCTTTAGAACAAGGCATAGTTTTCCCTGCTGGCTCCTTGGGCGGGGGACCCATCTCCAGCCATAGGCCATTTTTGTGCCTGGCGCGGCGCCAAGTGGGAAAGGGTGGTGTCGAGGCTGAAGGCAGCAGGAAAGCCCACACCCCCCAGGTCTGTGGGGCTACGCAAGCGGTTCCCAAAGAGCTTTAGAACAAGGCATAGTTTTCCCTGATGGCTCTTTGGGCGGGGGACCCATCTCCAGCCGTATGGCCATTTTTGTGCCTGGCGCGGCGCCAAGTGGGAAAGGGTGGCTTTGAGGCTGAAGGCAGCAGGAAAGCCCGCAGCCCCCAGGTCTGTGGGGCTACGCAAGCGGTTCCCAAAGAGCTTTAGAACAAGGCATAGTTTTCCCTGCTGGCTCGTTGGGCGGGGGACCCATCTCCAGCCATATGGCCATTTTTGTGCCTGGCGCAGCGCCAAGTGGGAAAGGGTTGCTTTGAGGCTGAAGGCAGCAGCAAAGCCTGCAGCCCCCAGGTCTGTGGGGCTACGCAAGCGGTTCCCAAAGAGCTTTAGAACAAGGCATAGTTTTCCCTGCTGGCTCTTTGGGCGGGAGACCCATCTCCAGCCATAGGCCATTTTTGTGCCTGGCGCGACGCCAAGTGGGAAAGGGTGTTGTCGAGGCTGAAGGCAGCAGGAAAGCCCGCAGCCCCCAGGTCTGTGGGGCTACGCAAGCGGTTCCCAAAGAGCTTTAGAACAAGGCATAGTTTTCCCTGCTGGCTCTTTGGGCGGGGGACCCATCTCCAGTCGTATGGCTATTTTTATGCCTGGCGCGGTGCGTAGTGGGAAAGGGTGGTTTTGAGGCTGAAGGCAGCAGGAAAGCCCGCAGCCCCCAGGTCTGTGGGGCCAAGCAAGCGGTTCCCAAAGAGCTTTAGAACAAGGCATAGTTTTCCCTGCTGGCTCTTTGGGCGGGGGACCCATCTCCAGCCGTATGGCCATTTTTGTGCCTGGCGCGGCGCCAAGTGGGAAAGGGTGGCTTTGAGGCTGAAGGCAGCAGGAAAGCCCACAGCCCCCAGGTCTGTGGGGCTACGCAAGCGGTTCCCAAAGAGCTTTAGAACAAGGCATAGTTTTCCCTGCTGGCTCTTTGGGCGGGGGACCCATCTCCAGCCGTATGGCCATTTTTGTGCCTGGCGCGGCGCCAAGTGGGAAAGGGTGGCTTTGAGGCTGAAGGCAGCAGCAAAGCCTGCAGCCCCCAGGTCTGTGCGGCTACGCAAGCGGTTCCCAAAGAGCTTTAGAACAAGGCATAGTTTTCCCTGCTGGCTCTTTGGGCGGGGGACCCATCTCCAGTCGTATGGCTATTTTTATGCCTGGCGCGGTGCGTAGTGGGAAAGGGTGGTGTCGAGTCTGAAGGCAGCAGGAAAGCCCGCAGCCCCCAGGTCTGTGGGGCTACGCAAGCGGTTCCCAAAGAGCTTTAGAACAAGGCATAGTTTTCCCTGCTGGCTCTTTGGGCGGGGGACCCATCTCCAGCCATAGGCCATTTTTGTGCCTGATGCGGCGCCAAGTGGGAAAGGGTGGCTTTGAGGCTGAAGGCAGCAGGAAAGCGCGCAGCCCCCAGGTCTGTGGGGCTACGCAAGCGGTTCCCAAAGAGCTTTAGAACAAGGCATAGTTTTCCCTGCTGGCTCTCTGGGCGGGGGACCCATATCCAGTCGTATGGCTATTTTTATGCCTGGCGCGGTGCGTAGTGGGAAAGGGTGGTGTCGAGGCTGAAGGCAGCAGGAAAGCCCGCAGCCCCCAGGTCTGTGGGGCTACGCAAGCGGTTCCCAAAGAGCTTTAGAACAAGGCATAGTTTTCCCTGCTGGCTCTTTGGGCGGGGGACCCATCTCCAGCCATAGACCATTTTTGTGCCTAGCGCGGCGTCAAGTGGGAAAGGGTGGCTTTGAGGCTGAAGGCAGCAGGAAAGGCTGCAGCCCCCAGGTCTGTGGGGCCAAGCAAGCGGTTCCCAAAGAGCTTTAGAACAAGGCATAGTTTTCCCTGCTGGCTCTTTGGGCATGGGAGCCATCTCCAGCCATAGGCCATTTTTGTGCCTGGCGCGACGCCAAGTGGGAAAGGGTGGCTTTGAGGCTGAAGGCAGCAGGAAAGCCCGCAGCCCCCAGGTCTGTGGGGCTACGCAAGCGGTTCCCAAAGAGCTTTAGAACAAGGCATAGTTTTCCCAGCTGGCTCTTAGGGCATGGGACCCATATCCAGCCATAGGCCATTTTTGTGCTTGATGCGGCGCCAAGTGGGAAAGGGTGGTTTTGAGGCTGAAGGCAGCAGGAAAGCCCGCAGCCCCCAGGTCTGTGGGGCTACGCAAGCGGTTCCCAAAGAGCTTTAGAACAAGGCATAATTTTCCCTGCTGGCTCTCTGGGCGGGGGACCCATCTCCAGCCGTATGGCCATTTTTGTGCCTGGCGCGGCGCCAAGTGGGAAAGGGTGCTGTCGAGGCTGAAGGCAGCAGGAAAGCCTGCAGCCCCCAGGTCTGTGGGGCTACGCAAGCGGTTCCCAAAGAGCTTTAGAACAAGGCATAGTTTTCCCTGCTGGCTCTTTGGGCGGGGGACCCATCTCCAGCCGTATGGCCATTTTTGTGCGTGGCCAGGGGCCAAGTGGGAAAGGGTGGTGTCGAGGCTGAAGGCAGCAGGAAAGCCCGCAGCCCCCAGGTCTGTGGGGCTACGCAAGCGGTTCCCAAAGAGCTTTAGAACAAGGCATAGTTTTCCCTGCTGGCTCTTTGGGCGGGGGACCCATCTCCAGCCGTATGGCCATTTTTGTGCCTGGCCCGGCGCCAAGTGGGAAAGGGTGGCTTTGAGACTGAAGGCAGCAGGAAAGCCTGCAGCCCCCAGGTCTGTGGGGCTACGCAAGCGGTTCCCAAAGAGCTTTAGAACAAGGCATAGTTTTCCCTGCTGGCTCTTTGGGCGGGGGACCCATCTCCAGCCGTATGGCCATTTTTGTGCCTGGCGCGGCGCCAAGTGGGAAAGGGTGGTTTTGAGGCTGAAGGCAGCAGCAAAGCCTGCAGCCCCCAGGTCTGTGGGGCTACGCAAGCGGTTCCCAAAGAGCTTTAGAACAAGGCATATTTTTCCCTGCTGGCTCTTTGGGCGGGGGACCCATCTCCAGCCATATGGCCATTTTTATGCCTGGGGCGGCGCCAAGTGGGAAAGGGTGGTGTCGAGGCTGAAGGCAGCAGGAAAGCCCGCAGCCCCCAGGTCTGTGGGGCTACGCAAGTGGTTCCCAAAGAGCTTTAGAACAAGGCATAGTTTTCCCTGCTGGCTCTTTGGGCGGGAGACCCATCTCCAGCCATAGGCCATTTTTGTGCCTGATGCGGCGCCAAGTGGGAAAGGGTGGTTTTGAGGCTGAAGGCAGCAGGAAAGCCTGCAGCCCCCAGGTCTGTGGGGCTACGCAAGCGGTTCCCAAAGAGCTTTAGAACAAGGCATAGTTTTCCCTGCTGGCTCTTTGGGCGGGGGACCCATCTCCAGCCGTATGGCCATTTTTGTGCGTGGCCAGGGGCCAAGTGGGAAAGCGTGGTGTCGAGGCTGAAGGCAGCAGGAAGGCCCACAGCCCCCAGGTCTGTGGGGCTATGCAAGCGGTTCCCAAAGAGCTTTAGAACAAGGCATAGTTTTCCTTGCTGGGTCTTTGGGCATGGGACCCATCTCCAGCCATAGACCATTTTTGTGCCTACCGCGGCGCCAAGTGGGAAAGGGTGGCTTTGAGGCTGAAGGCAGCAGGAAAGCCCACACCCCCCAGGTCTGTGGGGCTACGCAAGCGGTTCCCAAAGAGCTTTAGAACAAGGCATAGTTTTCCCTGATGGCTCTTTGGGCGGGGGACCCATCTCCAGCCGTATGGCCATTTTTGTGCCTGGCCCGGCGCCAAGTGGGAAAGGGTGGCTTTGAGGCTGAAGGCAGCAGGAAAGCCCGCAGCCCCCAGGTCTGTGGGGCTACGCAAGCGGTTCCCAAAGAGCTTTAGAACAAGGCATAGTTTTCCCTGCTGGCTCTTTGGGCGGGGGACCCATCTCCAGTCGTATGGCTATTTTTATGCCTGGCGCGGTGCGTAGTGGGAAAGGGTGGTGTCGAGGCTGAAGGCAGCAGGAAAGCCCGCAGCCCCCAGGTCTGTGGGTCTACGCAAGCGGTTCCCAAAGAGCTTTAGAACAAGGCATAGTTTTCCCTGCTGGCTCTTTGGGCGGGGGACCCATCTCCAGCCGTATGGCCATTTTTGTGCCTGATGCGGCGCCAAGTGGGAAAGGGTGGCTTTGAGGCTGAAGGCAGCAGGAAAGCCCGCAGCCCCCAGGTCTGTGGGGCTACGCAAGCGGTTCCCAAAGAGCTTTAGAACAAGGCATAATTTTCCCTGCTGGCTCTTTGGGCGGGGGACCCATCTCCAGCCATATGGCCATTTTTGTGCCTGGCGCGGCGCCAAGTGGGAAAGGGTGGCTTTGAGGCTGAAGGCAGCAGGAAAGCCCGCAGCCCCCAGGTCTGTGGGGCTACGCAAGCGGTTCCCAAAGAGCTTTAGAACAAGGCATAGTTTTCCCTGATGGCTCTTTGGGCGGGGGACCCATCTCCAGCCGTATGGCCATTTTTGTGCCTGGCGCGGCGCCAAGTGGGAAAGGGTGGCTTTGAGGCTGAAGGCAGCAGGAAAGCCCGCAGCCCCCAGGTCTGTGGGGCTACGCAAGCGGTTCCCAAAGAGCTTTAGAACAAGGCATAGTTTTCCCTGCTGGCTCTTTGGGCGGGGGACCCATCTCCAGCCGTATGGCCATTTTTGTGCCTGGCCCGGCGCCAAGTGGGAAAGGGTGGCTTTGAGACTGAAGGCAGCAGGAAAGCCTGCAGCCCCCAGGTCTGTGGGGCTACGCAAGCGGTTCCCAAAGAGCTTTAGAACAAGGCATAGTTTTCCCTGCTGGCTCTTTGGGCGGGGGACCCATCTCCAGCCGTATGGCCATTTTTGTGCCTGGCGCGGCGCCAAGTGGGAAAGGGTGGTTTTGAGGCTGAAGGCAGCAGCAAAGCCTGCAGCCCCCAGGTCTGTGGGGCTACGCAAGCGGTTCCCAAAGAGCTTTAGAACAAGGCATATTTTTCCCTGCTGGCTCTTTGGGCGGGGGACCCATCTCCAGCCATATGGCCATTTTTATGCCTGGGGCGGCGCCAAGTGGGAAAGGGTGGTGTCGAGGCTGAAGGCAGCAGGAAAGCCCGCAGCCCCCAGGTCTGTGGGGCTACGCAAGTGGTTCCCAAAGAGCTTTAGAACAAGGCATATTTTTCCCTGCTGGCTCTTTGGGCGGGGGACCCATCTCCAGCCGTATGGCCATTTTTGTGCCTGGCGCGGCGCCAAGTGGGAAAGGGTGGCTTTGAGGCTGAAGGCAGCAGGAAAGCCTGCAGCCCCCAGGTTTGTGGGGCTACGCAAGCGGTTCCCAAAGAGCTTTAGAACAAGGCATAATTTTCCCTGATGGCTCTCTGGGCGGGGGACCCATCTCCAGCCGTATGACCATTTTTGTGCCTGGCGCGGCGTCAAGTGGGAAAGGGTGCTGTCGAGGCTGAAGGCAGCAGGAAAGCCTGCAGCCCCCAGGTCTGTGGGGCTACGCAAGCGGTTCCCAAAGAGCTTTAGAACAAGGCATAGTTTTCCCTGCTGGCTCTTTGGGCGGGGGACCCATCTCCAGCCGTATGGCCATTTTTGTGCCTGGCGCGGCGCCAAGTGGGAAAGGGTGGCTTTGAGGCTGAAGGCAGCAGCAAAGCCCGCAGCCCCCAGGTCTGTGGGGCTACGCAAGCGGTTCCCAAAGAGCTTTAGAACAAGGCATAGTTTTCCCTGCTGGCTCTTTGGGCGGGGGACCCATCTCCAGCCATATGGCCATTTTTGTGCCTGGCGCAGCGCCAAGTGGGAAAGGGTTGCTTTGAGGCTGAAGGCAGCAGCAAAGCCTGCAGCCCCCAGGTCTGTGGGGCTACGCAAGCGGTTCCCAAAGAGCTTTAGAACAAGGCATAGTTTTCCCTGCTGGCTCTTTGGGCGGGAGACCCATCTCCAGCCATAGGCCATTTTTGTGCCTGGCGCGACGCCAAGTGGGAAAGGGTGTTGTCGAGGCTGAAGGCAGCAGGAAAGCCCGCAGCCCCCAGGTCTGTGGGGCCAAGCAAGCGGTTCCCAAAGAGCTTTAGAACAAGGCATAGTTTTCCCTGCTGGCTCTTTGGGCGGGAGACCCATCTCCAGCCATAGGCCATTTTTGTGCCTGACGCGGCGCCAAGTGGGAAAGGGTGGTTTTGAGGCTGAAGGCAGCAGGAAAGCCTGCAGCCCCCAGGTCTGTGGGGCTACGCAAGCGGTTCCCAAAGAGCTTTAGAACAAGGCATAGTTTTCCCTGCTGGCTCTTTGGGCGGGGGACCCATCTCCAGCGGTATGGCCATTTTTGTGCCTGGCTCGGCGCCAAGTGGGAAAGGGTGGTGTCGAGGCTGAAGGCAGCAGGAAAGCCCGCAGCCCCCACGTCTGTGGGGCCAAGCAAGCGGTTCCCAAAGAGCTTTAGAACAAGGCATAGTTTTCCCTGCTGGCTCTTTGGGCGGGGGACCCATCTCCAGCCATATGGCCATTTTTGTGCCTGGCGCAGCGCCAAGTGGGAAAGGGTTGCTTTGAGGCTGAAGGCAGCAGCAAAGCCTGCAGCCCCCAGGTCTGTGGGGCTACGCAAGCGGTTCCCAAAGAGCTTTAGAACAAGGCATAGTTTTCCCTGCTGGCTCTTTGGGCGGGAGACCCATCTCCAGCCATAGGCCATTTTTGTGCCTGGCGCGACGCCAAGTGGGAAAGGGTGTTGTCGAGGCTGAAGGCAGCAGGAAAGCCCGCAGCCCCCAGGTCTGTGGGGCCAAGCAAGCGGTTCCCAAAGAGCTTTAGAACAAGGCATAATTTTCCCTGATGGCTCTCTGGGCGGGGGACCCATCTCCAGCCGTATGACCATTTTTGTGCCTGGCGCGGCGTCAAGTGGGAAAGGGTGCTGTCGAGGCTGAAGGCAGCAGGAAAGCCTGCAGCCCCCAGGTCTGTGGGGCTACGCAAGCGGTTCCCAAAGAGCTTTAGAACAAGGCATAGTTTTCCCTGCTGGCTCTTTGGGCGGGGGACCCATCTCCAGCCGTATGGCCATTTTTGTGCCTGGCGCGGCGCCAAGTGGGAAAGGGTGGCTTTGAGGCTGAAGGCAGCAGCAAAGCCCGCAGCCCCCAGGTCTGTGGGGCTACGCAAGCGGTTCCCAAAGAGCTTTAGAACAAGGCATAGTTTTCCCTGCTGGCTCTTTGGGCGGGGGACCCATCTCCAGCCATATGGCCATTTTTGTGCCTGGCGCAGCGCCAAGTGGGAAAGGGTTGCTTTGAGGCTGAAGGCAGCAGCAAAGCCTGCAGCCCCCAGGTCTGTGGGGCTACGCAAGCGGTTCCCAAAGAGCTTTAGAACAAGGCATAGTTTTCCCTGCTGGCTCTTTGGGCGGGAGACCCATCTCCAGCCATAGGCCATTTTTGTGCCTGGCGCGGCGCCAAGTGGGAAAGGGTGTTGTCGAGGCTGAAGGCAGCAGGAAAGCCCGCAGCCCCCAGGTCTGTGGGGCCAAGCAAGCGGTTCCCAAAGAGCTTTAGAACAAGGCATAGTTTTCCCTGCTGGCTCTTTGGGCGGGAGACCCATCTCCAGCCATAGGCCATTTTTGTGCCTGATGCGGCGCCAAGTGGGAAAGGGTGGTTTTGAGGCTGAAGGCAGCAGGAAAGCCTGCAGCCCCCAGGTCTGTGGGGCTACGCAAGCGGTTCCCAAAGAGCTTTAGAACAAGGCATAGTTTTCCCTGCTGGCTCTTTGGGCGGGGGACCCATCTCCAGCGGTATGGCCATTTTTGTGCGTGGCCAGGGGCCAAGTGGGAAAGCGTGGTGTCGAGGCTGAAGGCAGCAGGAAGGCCCACAGCCCCCAGGTCTGTGGGGCTATGCAAGCGGTTCCCAAAGAGCTTTAGAACAAGGCATAGTTTTCCTTGCTGGGTCTTTGGGCATGGGACCCATCTCCAGCCATAGACCATTTTTGTGCCTACCGCGGCGCCAAGTGGGAAAGGGTGGCTTTGAGGCTGAAGGCAGCAGGAAAGCCCACACCCCCCAGGTCTGTGGGGCTACGCAAGCGGTTCCCAAAGAGCTTTAGAACAAGGCATAGTTTTCCCTGATGGCTCTTTGGGCGGGGGACCCATCTCCAGCCGTATGGCCATTTTTGTGCCTGGCCCGGCGCCAAGTGGGAAAGGGTGGCTTTGAGGCTGAAGGCAGCAGGAAAGCCCGCAGCCCCCAGGTCTGTGGGGCTACGCAAGCGGTTCCCAAAGAGCTTTAGAACAAGGCATAGTTTTCCCTGCTGGCTCTTTGGGCGGGGGACCCATCTCCAGTCGTATGGCTATTTTTATGCCTGGCGCGGTGCGTAGTGGGAAAGGGTGGTGTCGAGGCTGAAGGCAGCAGGAAAGCCCGCAGCCCCCAGGTCTGTGGGTCTACGCAAGCGGTTCCCAAAGAGCTTTAGAACAAGGCATAGTTTTCCCTGCTGGCTCTTTGGGCGGGGGACCCATCTCCAGCCGTATGGCCATTTTTGTGCCTGATGCGGCGCCAAGTGGGAAAGGGTGGCTTTGAGGCTGAAGGCAGCAGGAAAGCCCGCAGCCCCCAGGTCTGTGGGGCTACGCAAGCGGTTCCCAAAGAGCTTTAGAACAAGGCATAATTTTCCCTGCTGGCTCTTTGGGCGGGGGACCCATCTCCAGCCATATGGCCATTTTTGTGCCTGGCGCGGCGCCAAGTGGGAAAGGGTGGCTTTGAGGCTGAAGGCAGCAGGAAAGCCCGCAGCCCCCAGGTCTGTGGGGCTACGCAAGCGGTTCCCAAAGAGCTTTAGAACAAGGCATAGTTTTCCCTGCTGGCTCTTTGGGCGGGGGACCCATCTCCAGCCGTATGGCCATTTTTGTGCCTGGCGCGGCGCCAAGTGGGAAAGGGTGGCTTTGAGGCTGAAGGCAGCAGGAAAGCCCGCAGCCCCCAGGTCTGTGGGGCTACGCAAGCGGTTCCCAAAGAGCTTTAGAACAAGGCATAGTTTTCCCTGCTGGCTCTTTGGGCGGGGGACCCATCTCCAGCCATATGGCCATTTTTGTGCCTGGCGCAGCGCCAAGTGGGAAAGGGTTGCTTTGAGGCTGAAGGCAGCAGCAAAGCCTGCAGCCCCCAGGTCTGTGGGGCTACGCAAGCGGTTCCCAAAGAGCTTTAGAACAAGGCATAGTTTTCCCTGCTGGCTCTTTGGGCGGGAGACCCATCTCCAGCCATAGGCCATTTTTGTGCCTGGCGCGACGCCAAGTGGGAAAGGGTGTTGTCGAGGCTGAAGGCAGCAGGAAAGACCGCAGCCCCCAGGTCTGTGGGGCCAAGCAAGCGGTTCCCAAAGAGCTTTAGAACAAGGCATAGTTTTCCCTGCTGGCTCTTTGGGCGGGAGACCCATCTCCAGCCATAGGCCATTTTTGTGCCTGGCGCGACGCCAAGTGGGAAAGGGTGGTTTTGAGGCTGAAGGCAGCAGGAAAGCCTGCAGCCCCCAGGTCTGTGGGGCTACGCAAGCGGTTCCCAAAGAGCTTTAGAACAAGGCATAGTTTTCCCTGCTGGCTCTTTGGGCGGGGGACCCATCTCCAGCCGTATGGCCATTTTTGTGCCTGGCGCGGCGCCAAGTGGGAAAGGGTGGCTTTGAGGCTGAAGGCAGCAGCAAAGCCCGCAGCCCCCAGGTCTGTGGGGCTACGCAAGCGGTTCCCAAAGAGCTTTAGAACAAGGCATAGTTTTCCCTGCTGGCTCTTTGGGCGGGGGACCCATCTCCAGCCATATGGCCATTTTTGTGCCTGGCGCAGCGCCAAGTGGGAAAGGGTTGCTTTGAGGCTGAAGGCAGCAGCAAAGCCTGCAGCCCCCAGGTCTGTGGGGCTACGCAAGCGGTTCCCAAAGAGCTTTAGAACAAGGCATAGTTTTCCCTGCTGGCTCTTTGGGCGGGAGACCCATCTCCAGCCATAGGCCATTTTTGTGCCTGGCGCGACGCCAAGTGGGAAAGGGTGTTGTCGAGGCTGAAGGCAGCAGGAAAGCCCGCAGCCCCCAGGTCTGTGGGGCCAAGCAAGCGGTTCCCAAAGAGCTTTAGAACAAGGCATATTTTTCCCTGCTGGCTCTTTGGGCGGGAGACCCATCTCCAGCCATAGGCCATTTTTGTGCCTGATGCGGCGCCAAGTGGGAAAGGGTGGTTTTGAGGCTGAAGGCAGCAGGAAAGCCTGCAGCCCCCAGGTCTGTGGGGCTACGCAAGCGGTTCCCAAAGAGCTTTAGAACAAGGCATAGTTTTCCCTGCTGGCTCTTTGGGCGGGGGGACCCATCTCCAGCGGTATGGCCATTTTTGTGCATGCCTCGGCGCCAAGTGGGAAAGGGTGGTGTCGAGGCTGAAGGCAGCAGGAAAGCCCGCAGCCCCCACGTCTGTGGGGCCAAGCAAGCGGTTCCCAAAGAGCTTTAGAACAAGGCATAGTTTTCCCTGCTGGCTCTTTGGGCGGAGGACCCATCTCCAGCCATATGGCCATTTTTGTGCCTGGCGCAGCGCCAAGTGGGAAAGGGTTGCTTTGAGGCTGAAGGCAGCAGCAAAGCCTGCAGCCCCCAGGTCTGTGGGGCTACGCAAGCGGTTCCCAAAGAGCTTTAGAACAAGGCATAGTTTTCCCTGCTGGCTCTTTGGGCGGGAGACCCATCTCCAGCCATAGGCCATTTTTGTGCCTGGCGCGACGCCAAGTGGGAAAGGGTGTTGTCGAGGCTGAAGGCAGCAGGAAAGCCCGCAGCCCCCAGGTCTGTGGGGCCAAGCAAGCGGTTCCCAAAGAGCTTTAGAACAAGGCATAATTTTCCCTGATGGCTCTCTGGGCGGGGGACCCATCTCCAGCCGTATGACCATTTTTGTGCCTGGCGCGACGCCGAGTGGGAAAGGGTGGCTTTGAGGCTGAAGCAGCAGCAAAGCCTGCAGCCCCCAGGTCTGTGGGGCTACGCAAGCGGTTCCCAAAGAGCTTTAGAACAAGGCATAGTTTTCCCAGCTGGCTCTTAGGGCATGGGACCCATATCCAGCCATAGGCCATTTTTGTGCCTGATGCGGCACCAAGTGGGAAAGGGTGGCATTGAGGCTGAAGGCAGCAGGAAAGCCCGCAGCCCCCAGGTCTGTGGGGCTACGCAAGCGGTTCCCAAAGAGCTTTAGAACAAGGCATAGTTTTCCCTGCTGGCTCTCTGGGCGGGGGACCCATCTCCAGCCGTATGGCCATTTTTGTGCGTGGCCAGGGGCCAAGTGGGAAAGCGTGGTGTCGAGGCTGAAGGCAGCAGGAAGGCCCACAGCCCCCAGGTCTGTGGGGCTATGCAAGCGGTTCCCAAAGAGCTTTAGAACAAGGCATAGTTTTCCTTGCTGGGTCTTTGGGCATGGGACCCATCTCCAGCCATAGACCATTTTTGTGCCTACCGCGGCGCCAAGTGGGAAAGGGTGGCTTTGAGGCTGAAGGCAGCAGGAAAGCCCACACCCCCCAGGTCTGTGGGGCTACGCAAGCGGTTCCCAAAGAGCTTTAGAACAAGGCATAGTTTTCCCTGATGGCTCCTTGGGCGGGGGACCCATCTCCAGCCATAGGCCATTTTTGTGCCTGGCGCGACGCCAAGTGGGAAAGGGTGTTGTCGAGGCTGAAGGCAGCAGGAAAGCCCGCAGCCCCCAGGTCTGTGGGGCCAAGCAAGCGGTTCCCAAAGAGCTTTAGAACAAGGCATAGTTTTCCCTGCTGGCTCTTTGGGCGGGAGACCCATCTCCAGCCATAGGCCATTTTTGTGCCTGGCGCGACGCCAAGTGGGAAAGGGTGGTTTTGAGGCTGAAGGCAGCAGGAAAGCCTGCAGCCCCCAGGTCTGTGGGGCTACGCAAGCGGTTCCCAAAGAGCTTTAGAACAAGGCATAGTTTTCCCTGCTGGCTCTTTGGGCGGGGGACCCATCTCCAGTCGTATGGCTATTTTTATGCCTGGCGCGGTGCGTAGTGGGAAAGGGTGGTTTTGAGGCTGAAGGCAGCAGGAAAGCCCGCAGCCCCCAGGTCTGTGGGGCTATGCAAGCGGTTCCCAAAGAGCTTTAGAACAAGGCATAGTTTTCCCTGCTGGCTCTTTGGGCGGGGGACCCATCTCCAGCCGTATGGCCATTTTTGTGCCTGGCGCGGCGCCAAGTGGGAAAGGGTGGTGTCGAGGCTGAAGGCAGCAGGAAAGCCCACACCCCCCAGGTCTGTGGGGCTACGCAAGCGGTTCCCAAAGAGCTTTAGAACAAGGCATAGTTTTCCCTGATGGCTCTTTGGGCGGGGGACCCATCTCCAGCCATAGGCCATTTTTGTGCCTGGCGCGGCGCCAAGTGGGAAAGGGTGGCTTTGAGGCTGAAGGCAGCAGGAAAGCCCGCAGCCCCCAGGTCTGTGGGGCTACGCAAGCGGTTCCCAAAGAGCTTTAGAACAAGGCATAGTTTTCCCTGCTGGCTCTTTGGGCGGGGGACCCATCTCCAGCCATATGGCCATTTTTGTGCCTGGCGCAGCGCCAAGTGGGAAAGGGTTGCTTTGAGGCTGAAGGCAGCAGCAAAGCCTGCAGCCCCCAGGTCTGTGGGGCTACGCAAGCGGTTCCCAAAGAGCTTTAGAACAAGGCATAGTTTTCCCTGCTGGCTCTTTGGGCGGGAGACCCATCTCCAGCCATAGGCCATTTTTGTGCCTGGCGCGACGCCAAGTGGGAAAGGGTGTTGTCGAGGCTGAAGGCAGCAGGAAAGCCCGCAGCCCCCAGGTCTGTGGGGCCAAGCAAGCGGTTCCCAAAGAGCTTTAGAACAAGGCATAGTTTTCCCTGCTGGCTCTTTGGGCGGGAGACCCATCTCCAGCCATAGGCCATTTTTGTGCCTGGCGCGACGCCAAGTGGGAAAGGGTGGTTTTGAGGCTGAAGGCAGCAGGAAAGCCCGCAGCCCCCAGGTCTGTGGGGCTACGCAAGTGGTTCCCAAAGAGCTTTAGAACAAGGCATAATTTTCCCTGCTGGCTCTTTGGGCGGGGGACCCATCTCCAGCCGTATGGCCATTTTTGCGCCTGGCGCAGTGCCAAGTGGGAAAGGGTGGTGTCGAGGCTGAAGGCAGCAGGAAAGCCCACAGCCCCCAGGTCTGTGGGGCTACGCAAGCGGTTCCCAAAGAGCTTTAGAACAAGGCATAGTTTTCCCTGCTGGCTCTTTGGGCGGTGGACCCATCTCCAGCCGTATGGCCATTTTTGTGCCTGGCGCGGCGCCAAGTGGGAAAGGGTGGTGTCGAGGCTGAAGGCAGCAGGAAGGCCCGCAGCCCCCAGGTCTGTGGGGCTATGCAAGCGGTTCCCAAAGAGCTTTAGAACAAGGCATAGTTTTCCCTGCTGGCTCTTTGGGCATGGGACCCATCTCCAGCCATAGGCCATTTTTGTGCCTGGCGCGACGCCAAGTGGGAAAGGGTGGTGTCGAGTCTGAAGGCAGCAGCAAAGACTGCAGCCCCCAGGTCTGTGGGGCCAAGCAAGCGGTTCCCAAAGAGCTTTAGAACAAGGCATAGTTTTCCCTGCTGGCTCTTTGGGCGGGGGACCCATCTCCAGCCGTATGGCCATTTTTGTGCCTGGCGCGGCGCCAAGTGGGAAAGGGTGGCTTTGAGGCTGAAGACAGCAGCAAAGCCTGCAGCCCCCAGGTCTGTGGGGCTACGCAAGCGGTTCCCAAAGAGCTTTAGAACAAGGCATAGTTTTCCCAGCTGGCTCTTAGGGCATGGGACCCATATCCAGCCATAGGCCATTTTTGTGCCTGATGCGGCACCAAGTGGGAAAGGGTGGCTTTGAGGCTGAAGGCAGCAGGAAAGCCCGCAGCCCCCAGGTCTGTGGGGCTACGCAAGCGGTTCCCAAAGAGCTTTAGAACAAGGCATAGTTTTCCCTGATGGCTCTTTGGGCGGGGGACCCATCTCCAGCCGTATGGCCATTTTTGTGCCTGGCGCGGCGCCAAGTGGGAAAGGGTGGCTTTGAGGCTGAAGGCAGCAGGAAAGCCTGCAGCCCCCAGGTCTGTGGGGCTACGCAAGCGGTTCCCAAAGAGCTTTAGAACAAGGCATAGTTTTCCCTGCTGGCTCTTTGGGCGGGGGACCCATCTCCAGCCATATGGCCATTTTTGTGCCTGGCGCAGCGCCAAGTGGGAAAGGGTTGCTTTGAGGCTGAAGGCAGCAGCAAAGCCTGCAGCCCCCAGGTCTGTGGGGCTACGCAAGCGGTTCCCAAAGAGCTTTAGAACAAGGCATAGTTTTCCCTGCTGGCTCTTTGGGCGGGAGACCCATCTCCAGCCATAGGCCATTTTTGTGCCTGGCGCGACGCCAAGTGGGAAAGGGTGTTGTCGAGGCTGAAGGCAGCAGGAAAGCCCGCAGCCCCCAGGTCTGTGGGGCCAAGCAAGCGGTTCCCAAAGAGCTTTAGAACAAGGCATAGTTTTCCCTGCTGGCTCTTTGGGCGGGAGACCCATCTCCAGCCATAGGCCATTTTTGTGCCTGGCGCGACGCCAAGTGGGAAAGGGTGGTTTTGAGGCTGAAGGCAGCAGGAAAGCCCGCAGCCCCCAGGTCTGTGGGGCTACGCAAGTGGTTCCCAAAGAGCTTTAGAGCAAGGCATAATTTTCCCTCCTGGCTCTTTGGGCGGGGGACCCATCTCCAGCCGTATGGCCATTTTTGCGCCTGGCGCAGTGCCAAGTGGGAAAGGGTGGTGTCGAGGCTGAAGGCAGCAGGAAAGCCCACAGCCCCCAGGTCTGTGGGGCTACGCAAGCGGTTCCCAAAGAGCTTTAGAACAAGGCATAGTTTTCCCTGCTGGCTCTTTGGGCGGGGGACCCATCTCCAGCCGTATGGCCATTTTTGTGCGTGGCCAGGGGCCAAGTGGGAAAGCGTGGTGTCGAGGCTGAAGGCAGCAGGAAGGCCCACAGCCCCCAGGTCTGTGGGGCTATGCAAGCGGTTCCCAAAGAGCTTTAGAACAAGGCATAGTTTTCCTTGCTGGGTCTTTGGGCATGGGACCCATCTCCAGCCATAGACCATTTTTGTGCCTACCGCGGCGCCAAGTGGGAAAGGGTGGCTTTGAGGCTGAAGGCAGCAGGAAAGCCCACACCCCCCAGGTCTGTGGGGCTACGCAAGCGGTTCCCAAAGAGCTTTAGAACAAGGCATAGTTTTCCCTGCTGGCTCTTTGGGCGGGGGACCCATCTCCAGCCGTATGGCCATTTTTGTGCCTGGCGCGGCGCCAAGTGGGAAAGGGTGGCTTTGAGGCTGAAGGCAGCAGGAAAGCCCGCAGCCCCCAGGTCTGTGGGGCTACGCAAGCGGTTCCCAAAGAGCTTTAGAACAAGGCATAGTTTTCCCTGCTGGCTCTTTGGGCGGGGGACCCATCTCCAGTCGTATGGCTATTTTTATGCCTGGCGCGGTGCGTAGTGGGAAAGGGTGGTGTCGAGGCTGAAGGCAGCAGGAAAGCCCGCAGCCCCCAGGTCTGTGGGGCTACGCAAGCGGTTCCCAAAGAGCTTTAGAACAAGGCATAGTTTTCCCTGCTGGCTCTTTGGGCGGGTGACCCATCTCCAGCCGTATGGCCATTTTTGTGCCTGATGCGGCGCCAAGTGGGAAAGGGTGTTGTCGAGGCTGAAGGCAGCAGGAAAGCCCGCAGCCCCCAGGTCTGTGGGGCCAAGCAAGCGGTTCCCAAAGAGCTTTAGAACAAGGCATAGTTTTCCCTGCTGGCTCTTTGGGCGGGAGACCCATCTCCAGCCATAGGCCATTTTTGTGCCTGGCGCGACGCCAAGTGGGAAAGGGTGGGTTGAGGCTGAAGGCAGCAGGAAAGACTGCAGCCCCCAGGTCTGTGGGGCTACGCAAGCGGTTCCCAAAGAGCTTTAGAACAAGGCATAGTTTTCCCTGCTGGCTCTTTGGGCGGGGGACCCATCTCCAGTCGTATGGCTATTTTTATGCCTGGCGCGGTGCGTAGTGGGAAAGGGTGGTTTTGAGGCTGAAGGCAGCAGGAAAGCCCGCAGCCCCCAGGTCTGTGGGGCTACGCAAGCGGTTCCCAAAGAGCTTTAGAACAAGGCATAGTTTTCCCTGCTGGCTCTTTGGGCGGGGGACCCATCTCCAGCCGTATGGCCATTTTTGTGCCTGATGCGGCGCCAAGTGGGAAAGGGTGGCTTTGAGGCTGAAGACAGCAGGAAAGCCCGCAGCCCCCAGGTCTGTGGGGCTACGCAAGCGGTTCCCAAAGAGCTTTAGAACAAGGCATAGTTTTCCCTGCTGGCTCTTTGGGCGGGGGACCCATCTCCAGCCATAGGCCATTTTTGTGCCTGGCGCGACGCCAAGTGGGAAAGGGTGTTGTCGAGGCTGAAGGCAGCAGGAAAGCCCGCAGCCCCCAGGTCTGTGGGGCCAAGCAAGCGGTTCCCAAAGAGCTTTAGAACAAGGCATAGTTTTCCCTGCTGGCTCTTTGGGCGGGAGACCCATCTCCAGCCATAGGCCATTTTTGTGCCTGGCGCGACGCCAAGTGGGAAAGGGTGGTTTTGAGGCTGAAGGCAGCAGCAAAGCCTGCAGCCCCCAGGTCTGTGGGGCTACGCAAGCGGTTCCCAAAGAGCTTTAGAACAAGGCATAGTTTTCCCTGCTGGCTCTTTGGGCGGGGGACCCATCTCCAGTCGTATCGCTATTTTTATGCCTGGCGCGGTGCGTAGTGGGAAAGGGTGGTTTTGAGGCTGAAGGCAGCAGGAAAGCCCGCAGCCCCCAGGTCTGTGGGGCTACGCAAGCGGTTCCCAAAGAGCTTTAGAACAAGGCATAGTTTTCCCTGATGGCTCTTTGGGCGGGGGACCCATCTCCAGCCGTATGGCCATTTTTGTGCCTAGCGCGGCGCCAAGTGGGAAAGGGTGGCTTTGAGGCTGAAGGCAGCAGGAAAGCCCGCAGCCCCCAGGTCTGTGGGGCTACGCAAGCGGTTCCCAAAGAGCTTTAGAACAAGGCATAGTTTTCCCTGCTGGCTCTTTGGGCGGGGGACCCATCTCCAGCCATATGGCCATTTTTGTGCCTGGCGCAGCGCCAAGTGGGAAAGGGTTGCTTTGAGGCTGAAGGCAGCAGGAAAGCCTGCAGCCCCCAGGTCTGTGGGGCCAAGCAAGCGGTTCCCAAAGAGCTTTAGAACAAGGCATAGTTTTCCCTGCTGACTCTTTGGGCGGGGGACCCATCTCCAGTCGTATGGCTATTTTTATGCCTGGTGCGGTGCGTAGTGGGAAAAGGTGGTTTTGAGGCCGAAGGCAGCAGGAAAGCCCACAGCCCCCAGGTCTGTGGGGCTACGCAAGCGGTTCCCAAAGAGCTTTAGAACAAGGCATAATTTTCCCTGCTGGCTCTTTGGGCGGGGGACCCATCTCCAGCCGTATGGCCATTTTTGTGCCTGGCGCGGCGCCAAGTGGGAAAGCGTGGTGTCGAGGCTGAAGGCAGCAGGAAAGCCCGCAGCCCCCAGGTCTGTGGGGCTACGCAAGTGCTTCCCAAAGAGCTTTAGAACAAGGCATAATTTTCCCTCCTGGCTCTTTGGGCGGGGGACCCATCTCCAGCCGTATGGCCATTTTTGCGCCTGGCGCAGTGCCAAGTGGGAAAGGGTTCTGTCGAGGCTGAAGGCAGCAGGAAAGCCCACAGCCCCCAGGTCTGTGGGGCTACGCAAGCGGTTCCCAAAGAGCTTTAGAACAAGGCATAGTTTTCCCTGATGGCTCTTTGGGCATGGGACCCATCTCCAGCCATAGGCCATTTTTGTGCCTGGCGCGACGCCAAGTGGGAAAGGGTGGCTTTGAGGCTGAAGGCAGCAGGAAAGCCTGCAGCCCCCAGGTCTGTGGGGCTACGCAAGCGGTTCCCAAAGAGCTTTAGAACAAGGCATAGTTTTCCCTGCTGGCTCCTTGGGCGGGGGACCCATCTCCAGCCGTATGGCCATTTTTGTGCCTGGCGCGGCGCCAAGTGGGAAAGGGTGGTGTCGAGGCTGAAGGCAGCAGGAAAGCCCGCAGCCCCCAGGTCTGTGGGGCTACGCAAGCGGTTCCCAAAGAGCTTTAGAACAAGGCATAGTTTTCCCTGCTGGCTCCTTGGGCAGGGGACCCATCTCCAGCCATATGGCCATTTTTGTGCCTGGCGCGGCGCCAAGTGGGAAAGGGTGGCTTTGAGGCTGAAGGCAGCAGGAAAGCCCACACCCCCCAGGTCTGTGGGGCCAAGCAAGCGGTTCCCAAAGAGCTTTAGAACAAGGCATAGTTTTCCCTGCTGGCTCTTTGGGCGGGGGACCCATCTCCAGCCGTATGGCCATTTTTGGGCCTAGCGCGGTGCGTAGTGTGAAAGGGTGGCTTTGAGGCTGAAGGCAGCAGGAAAGCCCGCAGCCCCCAGGTCTGTGGGGCTATGCAAGGGGTTCCCAAAGAGCTTTAGAACAAGGCATAGTTTTCCCTGCTGGCTCTTTGGGCGGGGGACCCATCTCCAGCCATAGGCCATTTTTGTGCCTAGCGCGGCGCCAAGTGGGAAAGGGTGGCTTTGAGGCTGAAGGCAGCAGGAAAGCCTGCAGCCCCCAGGTTTGTGGGGCTACGCAAGCGGTTCCCAAAGAGCTTTAGAACAAGGCATAGTTTTCCCAGCTGGCTCTTTGGGCATGGGACCCCTCTTCAGCCGTATGGCCATTTTTGTGCCTGGCGCGGCGCCAGGTGGGAAAGGGTGGTGTCGAGTGTGAAGGCAGCAGGAAAGCCTGCAGCCCCCAGGTCTGTGGGGCCAAGCAAGCGGTTCCCAAAGAGCTTTAGAACAAGGCATAGTTTTCCCTGCTGGCTCTTTGGGCATGGGACCCATCTCCAGCCATAGGCCATTTTTGTGCCTGGCGCGACGCCAAGTGGGAAAGGGTGGCTTTGAGGCTGAAGGCAGCAGCAAAGCCTGCAGCCCCCAGGTCTGTGGGGCCAAGCAAGCGGTTCCCAAAGAGCTTTAGAACAAGGCATAGTTTTCCCAGCTGGCTCTTAGGGCATGGGACCCATATCCAGCCATAGGCCTTTTTTGTGCCTGATGCGGCGCCAAGTGGGAAAGGGTGGCTTTGAGGCTGAAGGCAGCAGGAAAGCCCGCAGCCCCCAGGTCTGTGGGGCTACGCAAGCGGTTCCCAAAGAGCTTTAGAACAAGGAATAATTTTCCCTGCTGGCTCTCTGGGCGGGGGACCCATCTCCAGCCGTATGGCCATTTTTGTGCCTGGCGCGGCGCCAAGTGGGAAAGGGTGCTGTCGAGGCTGAAGGCAGCAGGAAAGCCTGCAGCCCCCAGGTCTGTGGGGCTACGCAAGCGGTTCCCAAAGAGCTTTAGAACAAGGCATAGATTTCCCTGCTGGCTCTTTGGGCGGGGGACCCATCTCCAGCCGTATGGCCATTTTTGTGCGTGGCCAGGGGCCAAGTGGGAAAGGGTGGTGTCGAGGCTGAAGGCAGCAGCAAAGCCCGCAGCCCCCAGGTCTGTGGGGCTACGCAAGCGGTTCCCAAAGAGCTTTAGAACAAGGCATAGTTTTCCCTGATGGCTCTTTGGGCATGGGACCCATATCCAGCCATAGGCCATTTTTGTGCCTGATGCGGCACCAAGTGGGAAAGGGTGGCTTTGAGGCTGAAGGCAGCAGGAAAGCCCGCAGCCCCCAGGTCTGTGGGGCTACGCAAGCGGTTCCCAAAGAGCTTTAGAACAAGGCATAGTTTTCCCTGATGGCTCTTTGGGCGGGGGACCCATCTCCAGCCGTATGGCCATTTTTGTGCCTGGCGCGGCGCCAAGTGGGAAAGGGTGGCTTTGAGGCTGAAGGCAGCAGGAAAGCCTGCAGCCCCCAGGTCTGTGGGGCTACGCAAGCGGTTCCCAAAGAGCTTTAGAACAAGGCATAGTTTTCCCTGCTGGCTCTTTGGGCGGGGGACCCATCTCCAGCCATATGGCCATTTTTGTGCCTGGCGCAGCGCCAAGTGGGAAAGGGTTGCTTTGAGGCTGAAGGCAGCAGCAAAGCCTGCAGCCCCCAGGTCTGTGGGGCTACGCAAGCGGTTCCCAAAGAGCTTTAGAACAAGGCATAGTTTTCCCTGCTGGCTCTTTGGGCGGGAGACCCATCTCCAGCCATAGGCCATTTTTGTGCCTGGCGCGACGCCAAGTGGGAAAGGGTGTTGTCGAGGCTGAAGGCAGCAGGAAAGCCCGCAGCCCCCAGGTCTGTGGGGCCAAGCAAGCGGTTCCCAAAGAGCTTTAGAACAAGGCATAGTTTTCCCTGCTGGCTCTTTGGGCGGGAGACCCATCTCCAGCCATAGGCCATTTTTGTGCCTGGCGCGACGCCAAGTGGGAAAGGGTGGTTTTGAGGCTGAAGGCAGCAGGAAAGCCCGCAGCCCCCAGGTCTGTGGGGCTACGCAAGTGGTTCCCAAAGAGCTTTAGAGCAAGGCATAATTTTCCCTCCTGGCTCTTTGGGCGGGGGACCCATCTCCAGCCGTATGGCCATTTTTGCGCCTGGCGCAGTGCCAAGTGGGAAAGGGTGGTGTCGAGGCTGAAGGCAGCAGGAAAGCCCACAGCCCCCAGGTCTGTGGGGCTACGCAAGCGGTTCCCAAAGAGCTTTAGAACAAGGCATAGTTTTCCCTGCTGGCTCTTTGGGCGGGGGACCCATCTCCAGCCGTATGGCCATTTTTGTGCGTGGCCAGGGGCCAAGTGGGAAAGCGTGGTGTCGAGGCTGAAGGCAGCAGGAAGGCCCACAGCCCCCAGGTCTGTGGGGCTATGCAAGCGGTTCCCAAAGAGCTTTAGAACAAGGCATAGTTTTCCTTGCTGGGTCTTTGGGCATGGGACCCATCTCCAGCCATAGACCATTTTTGTGCCTACCGCGGCGCCAAGTGGGAAAGGGTGGCTTTGAGGCTGAAGGCAGCAGGAAAGCCCACACCCCCCAGGTCTGTGGGGCTACGCAAGCGGTTCCCAAAGAGCTTTAGAACAAGGCATAGTTTTCCCTGCTGGCTCTTTGGGCGGGGGACCCATCTCCAGCCGTATGGCCATTTTTGTGCCTGGCGCGGCGCCAAGTGGGAAAGGGTGGCTTTGAGGCTGAAGGCAGCAGGAAAGCCCGCAGCCCCCAGGTCTGTGGGGCTACGCAAGCGGTTCCCAAAGAGCTTTAGAACAAGGCATAGTTTTCCCTGCTGGCTCTTTGGGCGGGGGACCCATCTCCAGTCGTATGGCTATTTTTATGCCTGGCGCGGTGCGTAGTGGGAAAGGGTGGTGTCGAGGCTGAAGGCAGCAGGAAAGCCCGCAGCCCCCAGGTCTGTGGGGCTACGCAAGCGGTTCCCAAAGAGCTTTAGAACAAGGCATAGTTTTCCCTGCTGGCTCTTTGGGCGGGTGACCCATCTCCAGCCGTATGGCCATTTTTGTGCCTGATGCGGCGCCAAGTGGGAAAGGGTGTTGTCGAGGCTGAAGGCAGCAGGAAAGCCCGCAGCCCCCAGGTCTGTGGGGCCAAGCAAGCGGTTCCCAAAGAGCTTTAGAACAAGGCATAGTTTTCCCTGCTGGCTCTTTGGGCGGGAGACCCATCTCCAGCCATAGGCCATTTTTGTGCCTGGCGCGACGCCAAGTGGGAAAGGGTGGGTTGAGGCTGAAGGCAGCAGGAAAGACTGCAGCCCCCAGGTCTGTGGGGCTACGCAAGCGGTTCCCAAAGAGCTTTAGAACAAGGCATAGTTTTCCCTGCTGGCTCTTTGGGCGGGGGACCCATCTCCAGTCGTATGGCTATTTTTATGCCTGGCGCGGTGCGTAGTGGGAAAGGGTGGTTTTGAGGCTGAAGGCAGCAGGAAAGCCCGCAGCCCCCAGGTCTGTGGGGCTACGCAAGCGGTTCCCAAAGAGCTTTAGAACAAGGCATAGTTTTCCCTGCTGGCTCTTTGGGCGGGGGACCCATCTCCAGCCGTATGGCCATTTTTGTGCCTGATGCGGCGCCAAGTGGGAAAGGGTGGCTTTGAGGCTGAAGACAGCAGGAAAGCCCGCAGCCCCCAGGTCTGTGGGGCTACGCAAGCGGTTCCCAAAGAGCTTTAGAACAAGGCATAGTTTTCCCTGCTGGCTCTTTGGGCGGGGGACCCATCTCCAGCCATAGGCCATTTTTGTGCCTGGCGCGACGCCAAGTGGGAAAGGGTGTTGTCGAGGCTGAAGGCAGCAGGAAAGCCCGCAGCCCCCAGGTCTGTGGGGCCAAGCAAGCGGTTCCCAAAGAGCTTTAGAACAAGGCATAGTTTTCCCTGCTGGCTCTTTGGGCGGGAGACCCATCTCCAGCCATAGGCCATTTTTGTGCCTGGCGCGACGCCAAGTGGGAAAGGGTGGTTTTGAGGCTGAAGGCAGCAGCAAAGCCTGCAGCCCCCAGGTCTGTGGGGCTACGCAAGCGGTTCCCAAAGAGCTTTAGAACAAGGCATAGTTTTCCCTGCTGGCTCTTTGGGCGGGGGACCCATCTCCAGTCGTATCGCTATTTTTATGCCTGGCGCGGTGCGTAGTGGGAAAGGGTGGTTTTGAGGCTGAAGGCAGCAGGAAAGCCCGCAGCCCCCAGGTCTGTGGGGCTACGCAAGCGGTTCCCAAAGAGCTTTAGAACAAGGCATAGTTTTCCCTGATGGCTCTTTGGGCGGGGGACCCATCTCCAGCCGTATGGCCATTTTTGTGCCTAGCGCGGCGCCAAGTGGGAAAGGGTGGCTTTGAGGCTGAAGGCAGCAGGAAAGCCCGCAGCCCCCAGGTCTGTGGGGCTACGCAAGCGGTTCCCAAAGAGCTTTAGAACAAGGCATAGTTTTCCCTGCTGGCTCTTTGGGCGGGGGACCCATCTCCAGCCATATGGCCATTTTTGTGCCTGGCGCAGCGCCAAGTGGGAAAGGGTTGCTTTGAGGCTGAAGGCAGCAGGAAAGCCTGCAGCCCCCAGGTCTGTGGGGCCAAGCAAGCGGTTCCCAAAGAGCTTTAGAACAAGGCATAGTTTTCCCTGCTGACTCTTTGGGCGGGGGACCCATCTCCAGTCGTATGGCTATTTTTATGCCTGGTGCGGTGCGTAGTGGGAAAAGGTGGTTTTGAGGCCGAAGGCAGCAGGAAAGCCCACAGCCCCCAGGTCTGTGGGGCTACGCAAGCGGTTCCCAAAGAGCTTTAGAACAAGGCATAATTTTCCCTGCTGGCTCTTTGGGCGGGGGACCCATCTCCAGCCGTATGGCCATTTTTGTGCCTGGCGCGGCGCCAAGTGGGAAAGCGTGGTGTCGAGGCTGAAGGCAGCAGGAAAGCCCGCAGCCCCCAGGTCTGTGGGGCTACGCAAGTGCTTCCCAAAGAGCTTTAGAACAAGGCATAATTTTCCCTCCTGGCTCTTTGGGCGGGGGACCCATCTCCAGCCGTATGGCCATTTTTGCGCCTGGCGCAGTGCCAAGTGGGAAAGGGTTCTGTCGAGGCTGAAGGCAGCAGGAAAGCCCACAGCCCCCAGGTCTGTGGGGCTACGCAAGCGGTTCCCAAAGAGCTTTAGAACAAGGCATAGTTTTCCCTGATGGCTCTTTGGGCATGGGACCCATCTCCAGCCATAGGCCATTTTTGTGCCTGGCGCGACGCCAAGTGGGAAAGGGTGGCTTTGAGGCTGAAGGCAGCAGGAAAGCCTGCAGCCCCCAGGTCTGTGGGGCTACGCAAGCGGTTCCCAAAGAGCTTTAGAACAAGGCATAGTTTTCCCTGCTGGCTCCTTGGGCGGGGGACCCATCTCCAGCCGTATGGCCATTTTTGTGCCTGGCGCGGCGCCAAGTGGGAAAGGGTGGTGTCGAGGCTGAAGGCAGCAGGAAAGCCCGCAGCCCCCAGGTCTGTGGGGCTACGCAAGCGGTTCCCAAAGAGCTTTAGAACAAGGCATAGTTTTCCCTGCTGGCTCCTTGGGCAGGGGACCCATCTCCAGCCATATGGCCATTTTTGTGCCTGGCGCGGCGCCAAGTGGGAAAGGGTGGCTTTGAGGCTGAAGGCAGCAGGAAAGCCCACACCCCCCAGGTCTGTGGGGCCAAGCAAGCGGTTCCCAAAGAGCTTTAGAACAAGGCATAGTTTTCCCTGCTGGCTCTTTGGGCGGGGGACCCATCTCCAGCCGTATGGCCATTTTTGGGCCTAGCGCGGTGCGTAGTGTGAAAGGGTGGCTTTGAGGCTGAAGGCAGCAGGAAAGCCCGCAGCCCCCAGGTCTGTGGGGCTATGCAAGGGGTTCCCAAAGAGCTTTAGAACAAGGCATAGTTTTCCCTGCTGGCTCTTTGGGCGGGGGACCCATCTCCAGCCATAGGCCATTTTTGTGCCTAGCGCGGCGCCAAGTGGGAAAGGGTGGCTTTGAGGCTGAAGGCAGCAGGAAAGCCTGCAGCCCCCAGGTTTGTGGGGCTACGCAAGCGGTTCCCAAAGAGCTTTAGAACAAGGCATAGTTTTCCCAGCTGGCTCTTTGGGCATGGGACCCCTCTTCAGCCGTATGGCCATTTTTGTGCCTGGCGCGGCGCCAGGTGGGAAAGGGTGGTGTCGAGTGTGAAGGCAGCAGGAAAGCCTGCAGCCCCCAGGTCTGTGGGGCCAAGCAAGCGGTTCCCAAAGAGCTTTAGAACAAGGCATAGTTTTCCCTGCTGGCTCTTTGGGCATGGGACCCATCTCCAGCCATAGGCCATTTTTGTGCCTGGCGCGACGCCAAGTGGGAAAGGGTGGCTTTGAGGCTGAAGGCAGCAGCAAAGCCTGCAGCCCCCAGGTCTGTGGGGCCAAGCAAGCGGTTCCCAAAGAGCTTTAGAACAAGGCATAGTTTTCCCAGCTGGCTCTTAGGGCATGGGACCCATATCCAGCCATAGGCCTTTTTTGTGCCTGATGCGGCGCCAAGTGGGAAAGGGTGGCTTTGAGGCTGAAGGCAGCAGGAAAGCCCGCAGCCCCCAGGTCTGTGGGGCTACGCAAGCGGTTCCCAAAGAGCTTTAGAACAAGGAATAATTTTCCCTGCTGGCTCTCTGGGCGGGGGACCCATCTCCAGCCGTATGGCCATTTTTGTGCCTGGCGCGGCGCCAAGTGGGAAAGGGTGCTGTCGAGGCTGAAGGCAGCAGGAAAGCCTGCAGCCCCCAGGTCTGTGGGGCTACGCAAGCGGTTCCCAAAGAGCTTTAGAACAAGGCATAGATTTCCCTGCTGGCTCTTTGGGCGGGGGACCCATCTCCAGCCGTATGGCCATTTTTGTGCGTGGCCAGGGGCCAAGTGGGAAAGGGTGGTGTCGAGGCTGAAGGCAGCAGCAAAGCCCGCAGCCCCCAGGTCTGTGGGGCTACGCAAGCGGTTCCCAAAGAGCTTTAGAACAAGGCATAGTTTTCCCTGATGGCTCTTTGGGCATGGGACCCATCTCCAGCCATAGGCCATTTTTGTGCCTGATGCGGCGCCAAGTGGGAAAGGGTGGTTTTGAGGCTGAAGGCAGCAGGAAAGCCTGCAGCCCCCAGGTCTGTGGGGCTACGCAAGCGGTTCCCAAAGAGCTTTAGAACAAGGCATAGTTTTCCCTGCTGGCTCTTTGGGCGGGGGACCCATCTCCAGCCGTATGGCCATTTTTATGCCTGGCCCGGCGCCAAGTGGGAAAGGGTGGCTTTGAGGCTGAAGGCAGCAGGAAAGCCTGCAGCCCCCAGGTCTGTGGGGCTACGCAAGCGGTTCCCAAAGAGCTTTAGAACAAGGCATAGTTTTCCCTGCTGGCTCTTTGGGCATGGGACCCATCTCCAGCCGTATGGCCATTTTTGTGCCTGGCGCGGCGCCAAGTGGGAAAGGGTGGCTTTGAGGCTGAAGGCAGCAGGAAAGCCCGCAGCCCCCAGGTTTGTGGGGCTACGCAAGCGGTTCCCAAAGAGCTTTAGAACAAGGCATAATTTTCCCTGCTGGCTCTTTGGGCGGGGGACCCATCTCCAGCCGTATGGCCATTTTTGTGCCTGGCGCGGCGTCAAGTGGGAAAGGGTGCTGTCGAGGCTGAAGGCAGCAGGAAAGCCTCCAGCCCCCAGGTCTGTGGGGATACGCAAGTGGTTCCCAAAGAGCTTTAGAACAAGGCATAGTTTTCCCTGCTGGCTCTTTGGGCGGGGGACCCATCTCCAGCCATAGGCCATTTTTCTGCCTGATGCGGCGCCAAGTGGGAAAGGGTGGCTTTGAGGCTGAAGGCAGCAGGAAAGCCTGCAGCCCCCAGGTCTGTGGGGCTATGCAAGCGGTTCCCAAAGAGATTTAGAACAAGGCATAGTTTTCCCTGCTGGCTCTTTGGGCGGGGGACCCATCTCCAGCCGTATGGCCATTTTTGTGCCTGGCGCGGCGCCAAGTGGGAAAGGGTGGCTTTGAGGCTGAAGGCAGCAGGAAAGCCTGCAGCCCCCAGGTTTGTGGGGCTACGCAAGCGGTTCCCAAAGAGCTTTAGAACAAGGCATAGTTTTCCCTGCTGGCTCTTTGGGCGGGGGACCCATCTCCAGCCGTATGGCCATTTTTGTGCCTGGCGCGGCGCCAAGTGGGAAAGGGTGGCTTTGAGGCTGAAGGCAGCAGCAAAGCCTGCAGCCCCCAGGTCTGTGGGGCTACGCAAGCGGTTCCCAAAGAGCTTTAGAACAAGGCATAATTTTCCCTGCTGGCTCTTTGGGCGGGGGACCCATCTCCAGCCATAGGCCATTTCTGTGCCTGATAGGGCGCCAAGTGGGAAAGGGTGGCTTTGAGGCTGAAGACAGCAGGAAAGCCTGCAGCCCCCAGGTCTGTCGGGCTATGCAAGCAGTTCCCAAAGAGCTTTAGAACAAGGCATAGTTTTCCCTGCTGGCTCTTTGGGCGGTGGACCCATCTCCAGCCGTATGGCCATTTTTGTGCCTGGCGCGGCGCCAAGTGGGAAAGGGTGGTGTCGAGGCTGAAGGCAGCAGCAAAGCCCGCAGCCCCCAGGTCTGTGGGGCTATGCAAGCGGTTCCCAAAGAGCTTTAGAACAAGGCATAGTTTTCCCTGCTGGCTCTTTGGGCATGGGACCCATCTCCAGCCATAGGCCATTTTTGTGCCTGATGCGGCACCAAGTGGGAAAGGGTGGCTTTGAGGCTGAAGGCAGCAGGAAAGCCCGCAGCCCCCAGGTCTGTGCGGCTACGCAAGCGGTTCCCAAAGAGCTTTAGAACAAGGCATAATTTTCCCTGCTGGCTCTCTGGGCGGGGGACCCATCTCCAGCCGTATGGCCATTTTTGTGCCTGGCGCGGCGTCAAGTGGGAAAGGGTGCTGTCGAGGCTGAAGGCAGCAGGAAAGCCTGCAGCCCCCAGGTCTGTGTGTCTACGCAAGCGGTTCCCAAAGAGCTTTAGAACAAGGCATAGTTTTCCCTGCTGGCTCTTAGGGCATGGGACCCATATCCAGCCATAGGCCATTTTTGTGCGTGGCCAGGGGCCAAGTGGGAAAGGGTGGTGTCGAGGCTGAAGGCAGCAGGAAAGCCCACAGCCCCCAGGTCTGTGGGGCTATGCAAGCGGTTCCCAAAGAGCTTTAGAACAAGGCATAGTTTTCCCTGCTGGCTCTTTTGGCATGGGACACATCTCCAGCCGTATGGCCATTTTTGTGCCTGGCCCGGCGCCAAGTGGGAAAGGGTGGCTTTGAGGCTGAAGGCAGCAGGAAAGCCTGCAGCCCCCAGGTCTGTGGGGCTACGCAAGCGGTTCCCAAAGAGCTTTAGAACAAGGCATAGTTTTCCCTGCTGGCTCTTTGGGCGGGGGACCCATCTCCAGCCGTATGGCCATTTTTGTGCCTGGCGGGGCGCCAAGTGGGGAAGGGTGGTTTTGAGGCTGAAGGCAGCAGCAAAGCCTGCAGCCCCCAGGTCTGTGGGGCCAAGCAAGCGGTTCCCAAAGAGCTTTAGAACAAGGCATAGTTTTCCCTGCTGGCTCTTTGGGCATGGGACCCATCTCCAGCCATAGGCCATTTTTGTGCCTGGCGCGACGCCAAGTGGGAAAGGGTGGCTTTGAGGCTGAAGGCAGCAGCAAAGCCTGCAGCCCCCAGGTCTGTGGGGCTACGCAAGCGCTTCCCAAAGAGCTTTAGAACAAGGCATAGTTTTCCCTGCTGGCTCTTTGGGCGGGGGACCCATCTCCAGCAGTCTAGCTATTTTTGTGCCTGGCGCGGTGCGTAGTGGCAAAGGGTCGTTTTGAGGCTGAAGGCAGCAGGAAAGCCCGCAGCCCCCAGGTCTGTGGGGCTACGCAAGCGGTTCCCAAAGAGCTTTAGAACAAGGCATAGTTTTCCCTGCTGGCTCTTTGGGCGGGGGACCCATCTCCAGCCGTATGGCCATTTTTGTGCCTGGCGCGGCGCCAAGTGGGAAAGGGTGGTGTCGAGGCTGAAGGCAGCAGGAAAGCCCACACCCCCCAGGTCTGTGGGGCTACGCAAGCGGTTCCCAAAGAGCTTTAGAACAAGGCATAGTTTTCCCTGCTGGCTCTTTTGGCAGGGGACCCATCTCCAGCCGTATGGCCATTTTTGTCCCTGGCCCGGCGCCAAGTGGGAAAGGGTGGCTTTGAGGCTGAAGGCAGCAGCAAAGCCTGCAGCCCCCAGGTCTGTGGGGCTACGCAAGCGGTTCCCAAAGAGCTTTAGAACAAGGCATAGTTTTCCCTGCTGGCTCTTTGGGCGGGGGACCCATCTCCAGCCGTATGGCCATTTTTGTGCCTGGCCCGGCGCCAAATGGGAAAGGGTGGTGTCGAGTCTGAAGGCAGCAGCAAAGCCTGCAGCCCCCAGGTCTGTGGGGCCAAGCAAGCGGTTCCCAAAGAGCTTTAGAACAAGGCATAGTTTTCCCTGCTGGCTCTTTGGGCGGGGGACCCATCTCCAGCCATAGGCCATTTTTGTGCCTGGCGCGGCGCCAAGTGGGAAAGGGTGGCTTTGAGGCTGAAGGCAGCAGCAAAGCCTGCAGCCCCCAGGTCTGTGGGGCTACGCAAGCGGTTCCCAAAGAGCTTTAGAACAAGGCATAGTTTTCCCAGCTGGCTCTTAGGGCATGGGACCCATATCCAGCCATAGGCCATTTTTGTGCCTGATGCGGCACCAAGTGGGAAAGGGTGGCTTTGAGGCTGAAGGCAGCAGGAAAGCCCGCAGCCCCCAGGTCTGTGGGGCTACGCAAGCGGTTCCCAAAGAGCTTTAGAACAAGGCATAATTTTCCCTGCTGGCTCTCTGGGCGGGGGACCCATCTCCAGCCGTATGGCCATTTTTGTGCCTGGCGCGGCGCCAAGTGGGAAAGGGTGGTGTCGAGGCTGAAGGCAGCAGGAAAGCCTGCAGCCCCCAGGTCTGTGCGGCTACGCAAGCGGTTCCCAAAGAGCTTTAGAACAAGGCATAGTTTTCCCTGCTGGCTCTTTGGGCGGGGGACCCATCTCCAGCCGTATGGCCATTTTTGTGCGTGGCCAGGGGCCAAGTGGGAAAGGGTGGTGTCGAGGCTGAAGGCAGCAGGAAGGCCCACAGCCCCCAGGTCTGTGGGGCTATGCAAGCGGTTCCCAAAGAGCTTTAGAAGAAGGCATAGTTTTCCTTGCTGGGTCTTTGGGCATGGGACCCATCTCCAGCCATAGACCATTTTTGTGCCTACCGCGGCGCCAAGTGGGAAAGGGTGGCTTTGAGGCTGAAGGCAGCAGGAAAGCCCACACCCCCCAGGTCTGTGGGGCTACGCAAGCGGTTCCCAAAGAGCTTTAGAACAAGGCATAGTTTTCCCTGCTGGCTCTTTGGGCGGGGGACCCATCTCCAGCCGTATGGCTATTTTTATGCATGGCGTGGTGCGTAGTGGGAAAGGGTGGTGTCGAGGCTGAAGGCAGCAGGAAAGCCCGCAGCCCCCAGGTCTGTGGGGCTACGCAAGCGGTTCCCAAAGAGCTTTAGAACAAGGCATAGTTTTCCCTGCTGGCTCTTTGGGCGGGGGACCCATCTCCAGCCATATGGCCATTTTTGTGCCTGGCGCAGCGCCAAGTGGGAAAGGGTGGCTTTGAGGCTGAAGGCAGCAGGAAAGCCCGCAGCCCCCAGGTCTGTGGGGCTACGCAAGCGGTTCCCAAAGAGCTTTAGAACAAGGCATAGTTTTCCCTGCTGGCTCTTTGGGCGGGGGACCCATCTCCAGCCGTATGGCCATTTTTGTGCCTGGCGCGGCGCCAAGTGGGAAAGGGTGGCTTTGAGGCTGAAGGCAGCAGGAAAGCCTGCAGCCCCCATGTTTGTGGGGCTACGCAAGCGGTTCCCAAAGAGCTTTATAACAAGGCATAGTTTTCCCTGCTGGCTCTTTGGGCGGGGGACCCATCTCCAGCCGTATGGCCATTTTTGTGCGTGGCCAGGGGCCAAGTGGGAAAGGGTGGTGTCGAGGCTGAAGGCAGCAGGAAGGCCCACAGCCCCCAGGTTTGTGGGGCTACGCAAGCGGTTCCCAAAGAGCTTTAGAACAAGGCATAGTTTTCCCTGCTGGCTCTTTGGGCGGGGGACCCATCTCCAGCCATAGGCCATTTTTGTGCCTGGCGCGGCGCCAGGTTGGAAAGGGTGGTGTCGAGTCTGAAGGCAGCAGCAAAGCCTGCAGCCCCCAGGTCTGTGGGGCCAAGCAAGCGGTTCCCAAAGAGCTTTAGAACAAGGCATAGTTTTCCCTGCTGGCTCTTTGGGCGGGGGACCCATCTCCAGCCATAGGCCATTTTTGTGCCTGGCGCAGCGCCAAGTGGGAAAGGGTGGCTTTGAGGCTGAAGGCAGCAGCAAAGCCTGCAGCCCCCAGGTCTGTGGGGCTACGCAAGTGGTTCCCAAAGAGCTTTAGAACAAGGCATAGTTTTCCCAGCTGGCTCTTAGGGCATGGGACCCATCTCCAGCCATAGGCCATTTTTGTGCCTGATGCGGCACCAAGTGGGAAAGGGTGACTTTGAGGCTGAAGGCAGCAGGAAAGCCCGCAGCCCCCAGGTCTGTGGGGCTACGCAAGCGGTTCCCAAAGAGCTTTAGAACAAGGCATAATTTTCCCTGCTGGCTCTCTGGGCGGGGGACCCATCTCCAGCCGTATGGCCATTTTTGTGCCTGGCGCGGCGCCAAGTGGGAAAGGGTGCTGTCGAGGCTGAAGGCAGCAGGAAAGCCTGCAGCCCCCAGGTCTGTGCGGCTACGCAAGCGGTTCCCAAAGAGCTTTAGAACAAGGCATAGTTTTCCCTGCTGGCTCTTTGGGCGGGGGACCCATCTCCAGCCATAGGCCATTTTTGTGCGTGGCACGGCGCCAAGTGGGAAAGGGTGGTGTCGAGGCTGAAGGCAGCAGGAAGGCCCACAGCCCCCAGGTCTGTGGGGCTACGCAAGCGGTTCCCAAAGAGCTTTAGAACAAGGCATAGTTTTCCTTGCTGGGTCTTTGGGCATGGGACCCATCTCCAGCCATAGACCATTTTTGTGCCTACCGCGGCGCCAAGTGGGAAAGGGTGGCTTTGAGGCTGAAGGCAGCAGGAAAGCGCGCAGCCCCCAGGTCTGTGGGGCTACGCAAGCGGTTCCCAAAGAGCTTTAGAACAAGGCATAGTTTTCCCTGCTGGCTCTTTGGGCGGGGGACCCATCTCCAGCCATATGGCCATTTTTGTGCCTGGCGCAGCGCCAAGTGGGAAAGGGTGGCTTTGAGGCTGAAGGCAGCAGCAAAGCCTGCAGCCCCCAGGTCTGTGCGGCTACGCAAGCGGTTCCCAAAGAGCTTTAGAACAAGGCATAGTTTTCCCTGCTGGCTCTTTGGGCGTGGGACCCATCTCCAGTCGTATGGCTATTTTTATGCCTGGCGCGGTGCGTAGTGGGAAAGGGTGGTGTCGAGGCTGAAGGCAGCAGGAAAGCCCGCAGCCCCCAGGTCTGTGGGGCTACGCAAGCGGTTCCCAAAGAGCTTTAGAACAAGGCATAGTTTTCCCTGCTGGCTCTTTGGGCGGGGGACCCATCTCCAGCCGTATGGCCATTTTTGTGCCTGGCGCAGCGCCAAGTGGGAAAGGGTGGCTTTGAGGCTGAAGGCAGCAGGAAAGCCCGCAGCCCCCAGGTCTGTGGGGCTACGCAAGCGGTTCCCAAAGAGCTTTAGAACAAGGCATAGTTTTCCCTGCTGGCTCTTTGGGCGGGGGACCCATCTCCAGCCATAGGCCATTTTTTGTGCCTGATAGGGGCGCCAAGTGGGAAAGGGTGGCTTTGAGGCTGAAGACAGCAGGAAAGCTTTCAGCCCCCAGGTCTGTGGGGCTATGCAAGCGGTTCCCAAAGAGCTTTAGAACAAGGCATAGTTTTCCCTGCTGGCTCTTTGGGCATGGGACCCATCTCCAGCCATAGGCCATTTTTGTGCCTGGCGCGGCGCCAGGTTGGAAAGGGTGGTGTCGAGTCTGAAGGCAGCAGCAAAGCCTGCAGCCCCCAGGTCTGTGGGGCCAAGCAAGCGGTTCCCAAAGAGCTTTAGAACAAGGCATAGTTTTCCCTGCTGGCTCTTTGGGCGGGGGACCCATCTCCAGCCATAGGCCATTTTTGTGCCTGGCGCGACGCCAAGTGGGAAAGGGTGGCTTTGAGGCTGAAGGCAGCAGCAAAGCCTGCAGCCCCCAGGTCTGTGGGGCTACGCAAGCGGTTCCCAAAGAGCTTTAGAACAAGGCATAGTTTTCCCTGCTGGCTCTTTGGGCGGGGGACCCATCTCCAGCCGTATGGCCATTTTTGTGCCTGGCCCAGCGCCAAGTGGGAAAGGGTGGCTTTGAGGCTGAAGGCAGCAGGAAAGCCCGCAGCCCCCCGGTCTGTGGGGCTACGCAAGCGGTTCCCAAAGAGCTTTAGAACAAGGCATAGTTTTCCCTGCTGGCTCTTTGGGCGGGGTACCCATCTCCAGACATAGGCCATTTTTGTGCCTGGCGCTACGCCAAGTGGGAAAGGGTGGCTTTGAGGCTGAAGGCAGCAGCAAAGCCTGCAGCCCCCAGGTCTGTGGGGCTACGCAAGCGGTTCCCAAAGAGCTTTAGAACAAGGCATAGTTTTCCCAGCTGGCTCTTAGGGCATGGGACCCATATCCAGCCATAGGCCATTTTTGTGCCTGATGCGGCGCCAAGTGGGAAAGGGTGCTGTCGAGGCTGAAGGCAGCAGGAAAGCCTGCAGCCCCCAGGTCTGTGCGGCTACGCAAGCGGTTCCCAAAGAGCTTTAGAACAAGGCATAGTTTTCCCTGCTGGCTCTTTGGGCGGGGGACCCATCTCCAGCCGTATGGCCATTTTTGTGCGTGGCCAGGGGCCAAGTGGGAAGGGGTGGTGTCGAGGCTGAAGGCAGCAGGAAGGCCCACAGCCCCCAGGTCTGTGGGGCTATGCAAGCGGTTCCCAAAGAGCTTTAGAAGAAGGCATATTTTTCCTTGCTGGGTCTTTGGACATGGGACCCATCTCCAGCCATAGACGATTTTTGTGCCTACCGCGGCGCCAAGTGGGAAAGGGTGGCTTTGAGGCTGAAGACAGCAGGAAAGCCCACACCCCTCAGGTCTGTGGGGCTACGCAAGCGGTTCCCAAAGAGCTTTAGAACAAGGCCTAGTTTTCCCTGCTGGCTCTTTGGGCGGGGGACCCATCTCCAGCCGTATGGCCATTTTTGAGCCTGGCGCGGCGCCAAGTGGGAAAGGGTGGCTTTGAGGCTGAAGGCAGCAGGAAAGCGCGCAGCCCCCAGGTCTGTGGGGCTACGCAAGCGGTTCCCAAAGAGCTTTAGAACAAGGCATAGTTTTCCCTGCTGGCTCTTTGGGCGGGGGACCCATCTCCAGCCGTATGGCCATTTTTGTGCCTGGCGCAGCGCCAAGTGGGAAAGGGTGGCTTTGAGGCTGAAGGCAGCAGCAAAGCCTGCAGCCCCCAGGTCTGTGCGGCTACGCAAGCGGTTCCCAAAGAGCTTTAGAACAAGGCATAGTTTTCCCTGCTGGCTCTTTGGGCGGGGGACCCATCTCCAGTCGTATGGCGATTTTTATGCCTGGCGCGGTGCGTAGTGGGAAAGGGTGGTGTCGAGGCTGAAGGCAGCAGGAAAGCCCGCAGCCCCCAGGTCTGTGGGGCTACGCAAGCGGTTCCCAAAGAGCTTTAGAACAAGGCATAGTTTTCCCTGCTGGCTCTTTGGGCGGGGGACCCATCTCCAGCCGTATGGCCATTTTTGTGCCTGATGCGGCGCCAAGTGGGAAAGGGTGGTTTTGAGGCTGAAGGCAGCAGGAAAGCCCGCAGCCCCCAGGTCTGTGGGGCTACGCAAGCGGTTCCCAAAGAGCTTTAGAACAAGGCATAGTTTTCCCTGCTGGCTCTTTGGGCGGGGGACCCATCTCCAGCCATAGGCCATTTTTGTGCCTGATAGGGCGCCAAGTGGGAAAGGGTGGCTTTGAGGCTGAAGACAGCAGGAAAGCTTTCAGCCCCCAGGTCTGTGGGGCTATGCAAGCGGTTCCCAAAGAGCTTTAGAACAAGGCATAGTTTTCCCTGCTGGCTCTTTGGGCATGGGACCCATCTCCAGCCATAGGCCATTTTTGTGCCTGGCGCGGCGCCAGGTTGGAAAGGGTGGTGTCGAGTCTGAAGGCAGCAGCAAAGCCTGCAGCCCCCAGGTCTGTGGGGCCAAGCAAGCGGTTCCCAAAGAGCTTTAGAACAAGGCATAGTTTTCCCTGCTGGCTCTTTGGGCGGGGGACCCATCTCCAGCCATAGGCCATTTTTGTGCCTGGCGCGACGCCAAGTGGGAAAGGGTGGCTTTGAGGCTGAAGGCAGCAGCAAAGCCTGCAGCCCCCAGGTCTGTGGGGCTACGCAAGCGGTTCCCAAAGAGCTTTAGAACAAGGCATAGTTTTCCCTGCTGGCTCTTTGGGCGGGGGACCCATCTCCAGCCGTATGGCCATTTTTGTGCCTGGCCCAGCGCCAAGTGGGAAAGGGTGGCTTTGAGGCTGAAGGCAGCAGGAAAGCCCGCAGCCCCCCGGTCTGTGGGGCTACGCAAGCGGTTCCCAAAGAGCTTTAGAACAAGGCATAGTTTTCCCTGCTGGCTCTTTGGGCGGGGTACCCATCTCCAGACATAGGCCATTTTTGTGCCTGGCGCTACGCCAAGTGGGAAAGGGTGGCTTTGAGGCTGAAGGCAGCAGCAAAGCCTGCAGCCCCCAGGTCTGTGGGGCTACGCAAGCGGTTCCCAAAGAGCTTTAGAACAAGGCATAGTTTTCCCAGCTGGCTCTTAGGGCATGGGACCCATATCCAGCCATAGGCCATTTTTGTGCCTGATGCGGCGCCAAGTGGGAAAGGGTGCTGTCGAGGCTGAAGGCAGCAGGAAAGCCTGCAGCCCCCAGGTCTGTGCGGCTACGCAAGCGGTTCCCAAAGAGCTTTAGAACAAGGCATAGTTTTCCCTGCTGGCTCTTTGGGCGGGGGACCCATCTCCAGCCGTATGGCCATTTTTGTGCGTGGCCAGGGGCCAAGTGGGAAGGGGTGGTGTCGAGGCTGAAGGCAGCAGGAAGGCCCACAGCCCCCAGGTCTGTGGGGCTATGCAAGCGGTTCCCAAAGAGCTTTAGAAGAAGGCATATTTTTCCTTGCTGGGTCTTTGGACATGGGACCCATCTCCAGCCATAGACGATTTTTGTGCCTACCGCGGCGCCAAGTGGGAAAGGGTGGCTTTGAGGCTGAAGACAGCAGGAAAGCCCACACCCCTCAGGTCTGTGGGGCTACGCAAGCGGTTCCCAAAGAGCTTTAGAACAAGGCCTAGTTTTCCCTGCTGGCTCTTTGGGCGGGGGACCCATCTCCAGCCGTATGGCCATTTTTGAGCCTGGCGCGGCGCCAAGTGGGAAAGGGTGGCTTTGAGGCTGAAGGCAGCAGGAAAGCGCGCAGCCCCCAGGTCTGTGGGGCTACGCAAGCGGTTCCCAAAGAGCTTTAGAACAAGGCATAGTTTTCCCTGCTGGCTCTTTGGGCGGGGGACCCATCTCCAGCCGTATGGCCATTTTTGTGCCTGGCGCAGCGCCAAGTGGGAAAGGGTGGCTTTGAGGCTGAAGGCAGCAGCAAAGCCTGCAGCCCCCAGGTCTGTGCGGCTACGCAAGCGGTTCCCAAAGAGCTTTAGAACAAGGCATAGTTTTCCCTGCTGGCTCTTTGGGCGGGGGACCCATCTCCAGTCGTATGGCGATTTTTATGCCTGGCGCGGTGCGTAGTGGGAAAGGGTGGTGTCGAGGCTGAAGGCAGCAGGAAAGCCCGCAGCCCCCAGGTCTGTGGGGCTACGCAAGCGGTTCCCAAAGAGCTTTAGAACAAGGCATAGTTTTCCCTGCTGGCTCTTTGGGCGGGGGACCCATCTCCAGCCGTATGGCCATTTTTGTGCCTGATGCGGCGCCAAGTGGGAAAGGGTGGTTTTGAGGCTGAAGGCAGCAGGAAAGCCCGCAGCCCCCAGGTCTGTGGGGCTACGCAAGCGGTTCCCAAAGAGCTTTAGAACAAGGCATAGTTTTCCCTGCTGGCTCTTTGGGCGGGGGACCCATCTCCAGCCATAGGCCATTTTTGTGCCTGATAGGGCGCCAAGTGGGAAAGGGTGGCTTTGAGGCTGAAGACAGCAGGAAAGCTTTCAGCCCCCAGGTCTGTGGGGCTATGCAAGCGGTTCCCAAAGAGCTTTAGAACAAGGCATAGTTTTCCCTGCTGGCTCTTTGGGCATGGGACCCATCTCCAGCCATAGGCCATTTTTGTGCCTGGCGCGGCGCCAGGTTGGAAAGGGTGGTGTCGAGTCTGAAGGCAGCAGCAAAGCCTGCAGCCCCCAGGTCTGTGGGGCCAAGCAAGCGGTTCCCAAAGAGCTTTAGAACAAGGCATAGTTTTCCCTGCTGGCTCTTTGGGCGGGGGACCCATCTCCAGCCATAGGCCATTTTTGTGCCTGGCGCGACGCCAAGTGGGAAAGGGTGGCTTTGAGGCTGAAGGCAGCAGCAAAGCCTGCAGCCCCCAGGTCTGTGGGGCTACGCAAGCGGTTCCCAAAGAGCTTTAGAACAAGGCATAGTTTTCCCTGCTGGCTCTTTGGGCGGGGGACCCATCTCCAGCCGTATGGCCATTTTTGTGCCTGGCCCAGCGCCAAGTGGGAAAGGGTGGCTTTGAGGCTGAAGGCAGCAGGAAAGCCCGCAGCCCCCCGGTCTGTGGGGCTACGCAAGCGGTTCCCAAAGAGCTTTAGAACAAGGCATAGTTTTCCCTGCTGGCTCTTTGGGCGGGGTACCCATCTCCAGACATAGGCCATTTTTGTGCCTGGCGCTACGCCAAGTGGGAAAGGGTGGCTTTGAGGCTGAAGGCAGCAGCAAAGCCTGCAGCCCCCAGGTCTGTGGGGCTACGCAAGCGGTTCCCAAAGAGCTTTAGAACAAGGCATAGTTTTCCCAGCTGGCTCTTAGGGCATGGGACCCATATCCAGCCATAGGCCATTTTTGTGCCTGATGCGGCGCCAAGTGGGAAAGGGTGCTGTCGAGGCTGAAGGCAGCAGGAAAGCCTGCAGCCCCCAGGTCTGTGCGGCTACGCAAGCGGTTCCCAAAGAGCTTTAGAACAAGGCATAGTTTTCCCTGCTGGCTCTTTGGGCGGGGGACCCATCTCCAGCCGTATGGCCATTTTTGTGCGTGGCCAGGGGCCAAGTGGGAAGGGGTGGTGTCGAGGCTGAAGGCAGCAGGAAGGCCCACAGCCCCCAGGTCTGTGGGGCTATGCAAGCGGTTCCCAAAGAGCTTTAGAAGAAGGCATATTTTTCCTTGCTGGGTCTTTGGACATGGGACCCATCTCCAGCCATAGACGATTTTTGTGCCTACCGCGGCGCCAAGTGGGAAAGGGTGGCTTTGAGGCTGAAGACAGCAGGAAAGCCCACACCCCTCAGGTCTGTGGGGCTACGCAAGCGGTTCCCAAAGAGCTTTAGAACAAGGCCTAGTTTTCCCTGCTGGCTCTTTGGGCGGGGGACCCATCTCCAGCCGTATGGCCATTTTTGAGCCTGGCGCGGCGCCAAGTGGGAAAGGGTGGCTTTGAGGCTGAAGGCAGCAGGAAAGCGCGCAGCCCCCAGGTCTGTGGGGCTACGCAAGCGGTTCCCAAAGAGCTTTAGAACAAGGCATAGTTTTCCCTGCTGGCTCTTTGGGCGGGGGACCCATCTCCAGCCGTATGGCCATTTTTGTGCCTGGCGCAGCGCCAAGTGGGAAAGGGTGGCTTTGAGGCTGAAGGCAGCAGCAAAGCCTGCAGCCCCCAGGTCTGTGCGGCTACGCAAGCGGTTCCCAAAGAGCTTTAGAACAAGGCATAGTTTTCCCTGCTGGCTCTTTGGGCGGGGGACCCATCTCCAGTCGTATGGCGATTTTTATGCCTGGCGCGGTGCGTAGTGGGAAAGGGTGGTGTCGAGGCTGAAGGCAGCAGGAAAGCCCGCAGCCCCCAGGTCTGTGGGGCTACGCAAGCGGTTCCCAAAGAGCTTTAGAACAAGGCATAGTTTTCCCTGCTGGCTCTTTGGGCGGGGGACCCATCTCCAGCCGTATGGCCATTTTTGTGCCTGATGCGGCGCCAAGTGGGAAAGGGTGGTTTTGAGGCTGAAGGCAGCAGGAAAGCCCGCAGCCCCCAGGTCTGTGGGGCTACGCAAGCGGTTCCCAAAGAGCTTTAGAACAAGGCATAGTTTTCCCTGCTGGCTCTTTGGGCGGGGGACCCATCTCCAGCCATAGGCCATTTTTGTGCCTGATAGGGCGCCAAGTGGGAAAGGGTGGCTTTGAGGCTGAAGACAGCAGGAAAGCTTTCAGCCCCCAGGTCTGTGGGGCTATGCAAGCGGTTCCCAAAGAGCTTTAGAACAAGGCATAGTTTTCCCTGCTGGCTCTTTGGGCATGGGACCCATCTCCAGCCATAGGCCATTTTTGTGCCTGGCGCGGCGCCAGGTTGGAAAGGGTGGTGTCGAGTCTGAAGGCAGCAGCAAAGCCTGCAGCCCCCAGGTCTGTGGGGCCAAGCAAGCGGTTCCCAAAGAGCTTTAGAACAAGGCATAGTTTTCCCTGCTGGCTCTTTGGGCGGGGGACCCATCTCCAGCCATAGGCCATTTTTGTGCCTGGCGCGACGCCAAGTGGGAAAGGGTGGCTTTGAGGCTGAAGGCAGCAGCAAAGCCTGCAGCCCCCAGGTCTGTGGGGCTACGCAAGCGGTTCCCAAAGAGCTTTAGAACAAGGCATAGTTTTCCCTGCTGGCTCTTTGGGCGGGGGACCCATCTCCAGCCGTATGGCCATTTTTGTGCCTGGCCCAGCGCCAAGTGGGAAAGGGTGGCTTTGAGGCTGAAGGCAGCAGGAAAGCCCGCAGCCCCCCGGTCTGTGGGGCTACGCAAGCGGTTCCCAAAGAGCTTTAGAACAAGGCATAGTTTTCCCTGCTGGCTCTTTGGGCGGGGTACCCATCTCCAGACATAGGCCATTTTTGTGCCTGGCGCTACGCCAAGTGGGAAAGGGTGGCTTTGAGGCTGAAGGCAGCAGCAAAGCCTGCAGCCCCCAGGTCTGTGGGGCTACGCAAGCGGTTCCCAAAGAGCTTTAGAACAAGGCATAGTTTTCCCAGCTGGCTCTTAGGGCATGGGACCCATATCCAGCCATAGGCCATTTTTGTGCCTGGCGCGGCGCCAAGTGGGAAAGGGTGCTGTCGAGGCTGAAGGCAGCAGGAGAGCCTGCAGCCCCCAGGTCTGTGCGGCTACGCAAGCGGTTCCCAAAGAGTTTTAGAACAAGGCATAGTTTTCCCTGCTGGCTCTTTGGGCGGGGGACCCATCTCCAGCCGTATGGCCATTTTTGTGCGTGGCCAGGGGCCAAGTGGGAAAGGGTGGTGTCGAGGCTGAAGGCAGCAGGAAGGCCCACAGCCCCCAGGTCTGTGGGGCTATGCAAGCGGTTCCCAAAGAGCTTTAGAACAAGGCATAGTTTTCCTTGCTGGGTCTTTGGGCATGGGACCCATCTCCAGCCATAGACCATTTTTGTGCCTACCGCGGCACCAAGTGGGAAAGGGTGGCTTTGAGGCTGAAGGCAGCAGGAAAGCCCACACCCACCAGGTCTGTGGGGCTACGGAAGCGGTTCCCAAAGAGCTTTAGAACAAGGCATAGTTTTCCCTGCTGGCTCTTTGGGCGGGGGACCCATCTCCAGCCATAGGCCATTTTTGTGCCTGGCGCAGCGCCAAGTGGGAAAGGGTGGCTTTGAGGCTGAAGGCAGCAGGAAAGCCCGCAGCCCCCAGGTCTGTGGGGCTACGGAAGCGGTTCCCAAAGAGCTTTAGAACAAGGCATAGTTTTCCCTGCTGCCTCTTTGGGCGGGGGACCCATCTCCAGCCGTATGGCCATTTTTGTGCCTGGCGCGGCGCCAAGTGGGAAAGGGTGGCTTTGAGGCTGAAGGCAGCAGGAAAGCCTGCAGCCCCCATGTTTGTGGGGCTACGCAAGCGGTTCCCAAAGAGCTTTATAACAAGGCATAGTTTTCCCTGCTGGCTCTTTGGGCGGGGGACCCATCTCCAGCCGTATGGCCATTTTTGTGCGTGGCCAGGGGCCAAGTGGGAAAGGGTGGTGTCGAGGCTGAAGGCAGCAGGAAGGCCCACAGCCCCCAGGTCTGTGGGGCTATGCAAGCGGTTCCCAAAGAGCTTTAGAACAAGGCATAGTTTTCCTTGCTGGATCTTTGGGCATGGGACCCATCTCCAGCCATAGACCATTTTTGTGCCTACCGCGGCGCCAAGTGGGAAAGGGTGGCTTTGAGGCTGAAGACAGCAGGAAAGCCCACAGCCCCCAGGTCTGTGGGGCTACGCAAGCGGTTCCCAAAGAGCTTTAGAACAAGGCCTAGTTTTCCCTGCTGGCTCTTTGGGCGGGGGACCCATCTCCAGCCGTATGGCCATTTTTGTGCCTGGCGCGGCGCCAAGTGGGAAAGGGTGGCTTTGAGGCTGAAGGCAGCAGGAAAGCCCGCAGCCCCCAGGTCTGTGGGGCTACGCAAGCGGTTCCCAAAGAGCTTTAGAACAAGGCATAGTTTTCCCTGCTGGCTCTTTGGGCGGGGGACCCATCTCCAGCCATAGGCCATTTTTGTGCCTGGCGCGGCGCCAGGTTGGAAAGGGTGGTGTCGAGTCTGAAGGCAGCAGCAAAGCCTGCAGCCCCCAGGTCTGTGGGGCCAAGCAAGCGGTTCCCAAAGAGCTTTAGAACAAGGCATAGTTTTCCCTGCTGGCTCTTTGGGCGGGGGACCCATCTCCAGCCATAGGCCATTTTTGTGCCTGGCGCAGCGCCAAGTGGGAAAGGGTGGCTTTGAGGCTGAAGGCAGCAGCAAAGCCTGCAGCCCCCAGGTCTGTGGGGCTACGCAAGTGGTTCCCAAAGAGCTTTAGAACAAGGCATAGTTTTCCCAGCTGGCTCTTAGGGCATGGGACCCATATCCAGCCATAGGCCATTTTTGTGCCTGATGCGGCACCAAGTGGGAAAGGGTGACTTTGAGGCTGAAGGCAGCAGGAAAGCCCGCAGCCCCCAGGTCTGTGCGGCTACGCAAGCGGTTCCCAAAGAGCTTTAGAACAAGGCATAGTTTTCCCTGCTGGCTCTTTGGGCGGGGGACCCATCTCCAGCCGTATGGCCATTTTTGTGCGTGGCACGGCGCCAAGTGGGAAAGGGTGGTGTCGAGGCTGAAGGCAGCAGGAAGGCCCACAGCCCCCAGGTCTGTGGGGCTACGCAAGCGGTTCCCAAAGAGCTTTAGAACAAGGCATAGTTTTCCTTGCTGGGTCTTTGGGCATGGGACCCATCTCCAGCCATAGACCATTTTTGTGCCTACCGCGGCGCCAAGTGGGAAAGGGTGGCTTTGAGGCTGAAGGCAGCAGGAAAGCCCACACCCCCCAGGTCTGTGGGGCTACGCAAGCGGTTCCCAAAGAGCTTTAGAACAAGGCATAGTTTTCCCTGCTGGCTCTTTGGGCGGGGGACCCATCTCCAGCCATATGGCCATTTTTGTGCCTGGCGCAGCGCCAAGTGGGAAAGGGTGGCTTTGAGGCTGAAGGCAGCAGCAAAGCCTGCAGCCCCCAGGTCTGTGCGGCTACGCAAGCGGTTCCCAAAGATCTTTAGAACAAGGCATAGTTTTCCCTGCTGGCTCTTTGGGCGTGGGACCCATCTCCAGTCGTATGGCTATTTTTATGCCTGGCGCGGTGCGTAGTGGGAAAGGGTGGTGTCGAGGCTGAAGGCAGCAGGAAAGCCCGCAGCCCCCAGGTCTGTGGGGCTACGCAAGCGGTTCCCAAAGAGCTTTAGAACAAGGCATAGTTTTCCCTGCTGGCTCTTTGGGCGGGGGACCCATCTCCAGCCGTATGGCCATTTTTGTGCCTGGCGCAGCGCCAAGTGGGAAAGGGTGGCTTTGAGGCTGAAGGCAGCAGCAAAGCCTGCAGCCCCAGGTCTGTGGGGCTACGCAAGTGGTTCCCAAAGAGCTTTAGAACAAGGCATAGTTTTCCCTGCTGGCTCTTTGGGCGGGGGACCCATCTCCAGCCGTATGGCCATTTTTGGGCCTGGCGCGGAGCCAAGTGGGAAAGGGTGGTGTGGAGTCTGAAGGCAGGAGCAAAGCCTGCAGCCCCCAGGTCTGTGGGGCTACGGAAGCGGTTCCCAAAGAGCTTTAGAACAAGGCATAGTTTTCCCTGCTGCCTCTTTGGGCGGGGGACCCATCTCCAGCCGTATGGCCATTTTTGTGCCTGGCGCGGCGCCAAGTGGGAAAGGGTGGCTTTGAGGCTGAAGGCAGCAGGAAAGCCTCCAGCCCCCAGGTCTGTGGGGCTACGCAAGCGGTTCCCAAAGAGCTTTAGAACAAGGCATAGTTTTCCCTGCTGGCTCTTTGGGCGGGGGACCCATCTCCAGCCATAGGCCATTTTTGTGCCTGGCGCGGCGCCAAGTGGGAAAGGGTGGCTTTGAGGCTGAAGGCAGCAGCAAAGCCCGCAGCCCCCAGGTCTGTGGGGCTACGCAAGCGGTTCCCAAAGAGCTTTAGAACAAGGCATAGTTTTCCCTGCTGGCTCTTTGGGCGGGGGACCCATCTCCAGCCATAGGCCATTTTTGTGCCTGGCGCGGCGCCAAGTGGGAAAGGGTGGCTTTGAGGCTGAAGGCAGCAGCAAAGCCCGCAGCCCCCAGGTCTGTGGGGCTATGCAAGCGGTTCCCAAAGAGCTTTAGAACAAGGCATAGTTTTCCCTGCTGGCTCTTTGGGCATGGGACCCATCTCCAGCCATAGGCCATTTTTGTGCCTGGCGCGGCGCCAGGTTGGAAAGGGTGGTGTCGAGTCTGAAGGCAGCAGCAAAGCCTGCAGCCCCCAGGTCTGTGGGGCCAAGCAAGCGGTTCCCAAAGAGCTTTAGAACAAGGCATAGTTTTCCCAGCTGGCTCTTAGGGCATGGGACCCATATCCAGCCATAGGCCATTTTTGTGCCTGATGCGGCGCCAAGTGGGAAAGGGTGCTGTCGAGGCTGAAGGCAGCAGGAAAGCCTGCAGCCCCCAGGTCTGTGCGGCTACGCAAGCGGTTCCCAAAGAGCTTTAGAACAAGGCATAGTTTTCCCTGCTGGCTCTTTGGGCGGGGGACCCATCTCCAGCCGTATGGCCATTTTTGTGCGTGGCCAGGGGCCAAGTGGGAAGGGGTGGTGTCGAGGCTGAAGGCAGCAGGAAGGCCCACAGCCCCCAGGTCTGTGGGGCTATGCAAGCGGTTCCCAAAGAGCTTTAGAAGAAGGCATAGTTTTCCTTGCTGGGTCTTTGGACATGGGACCCATCTCCAGCCATAGACGATTTTTGTGCCTACCGCGGCGCCAAGTGGGAAAGGGTGGCTTTGAGGCTGAAGACAGCAGGAAAGCCCACACCCCTCAGGTCTGTGGGGCTACGCAAGCGGTTCCCAAAGAGCTTTAGAACAAGGCCTAGTTTTCCCTGCTGGCTCTTTGGGCGGGGGACCCATCTCCAGCCGTATGGCCATTTTTGAGCCTGGCGCGGCGCCAAGTGGGAAAGGGTGGCTTTGAGGCTGAAGGCGTCAGGAAAGCGCGCAGCCCCCAGGTCTGTGGGGCTACGCAAGCGGTTCCCAAAGAGCTTTAGAACAAGGCATAGTTTTCCCTGCTGGCTCTTTGGGCGGGGGACCCATCTCCAGCCGTATGGCCATTTTTGTGCCTGGCGCAGCGCCAAGTGGGAAAGGGTGGCTTTGAGGCTGAAGGCAGCAGCAAAGCCTGCAGCCCCCAGGTCTGTGCGGCTACGCAAGCGGTTCCCAAAGAGCTTTAGAACAAGGCATAGTTTTCCCTGCTGGCTCTTTGGGCGGGGGACCCATCTCCAGTCGTATGGCGATTTTTATGCCTGGCGCGGTGCGTAGTGGGAAAGGGTGGTGTCGAGGCTGAAGGCAGCAGGAAAGCCCGCAGCCCCCAGGTCTGTGGGGCTACGCAAGCGGTTCCCAAAGAGCTTTAGAACAAGGCATAGTTTTCCCTGCTGGCTCTTTGGGCGGGGGACCCATCTCCAGCCGTATAGCCATTTTTGTGCCTGATGCGGCGCCAAGTGGGAAAGGGTGGTTTTGAGGCTGAAGGCAGCAGGAAAGCCCGCAGCCCCCAGGTCTGTGGGGCTACGCAAGCGGTTCCCAAAGAGCTTTAGAACAAGGCATAGTTTTCCCTGCTGGCTCTTTGGGCGGGGGACCCATCTCCAGCCATAGGCCATTTCTGTGCCTGATAGGGCGCCAAGTGGGAAAGGGTGGCTTTGAGGCTGAAGACAGCAGGAAAGCCTTCAGCCCCCAGGTCTGTGGGGCTATGCAAGCGGTTCCCAAAGAGCTTTAGAACAAGGCATAGTTTTCCCTGCTGGCTCTTTGGGCGGTGGACCCATCTCCAGCCGTATGGCCATTTTTGTGCCTGGCGCGGCGCCAAGTGGGAAAGGGTGGTGTCGAGGCTGAAGGCAGCAGCAAAGCCTGCAGCCCCCAGGTCTGTGGGGCCAAGCAAGCGGTTCCCAAAGAGCTTTAGAACAAGGCATAGTTTTCCCTGCTGGCTCTTAGGGCATGGGACCCATCTCCAGCCATAGGCCATTTTTGTGCCTGGCGCGGCGCCAGGTTGGAAAGGGTGGTGTCGAGTCTGAAGGCAGCAGCAAAGCCTGCAGCCCCCAGGTCTGTGGGGCCAAGCAAGCGGTTCCCAAAGAGCTTTAGAACAAGGCATAGTTTTCCCTGCTGGCTCTTTGGGCGGGGGACCCATCTCCAGCCATAGGCCATTTTTGTGCCTGGCGCGACGCCAAGTGGGAAAGGGTGGCTTTGAGGCTGAAGGCAGCAGCAAAGCCTGCAGCCCCCAGGTCTGTGGGGCTACGCAAGCGGTTCCCAAAGAGCTTTAGAACAAGGCATAGTTTTCCCTGCTGGCTCTTTGGGCGGGGGACCCATCTCCAGCCGTATGGCCATTTTTGTGCCTGGCCCAGCGCCAAGTGGGAAAGGGTGGCTTTGAGGCTGAAGGCAGCAGGAAAGCCCGCAGCCCCCCGGTCTGTGGGGCTACGCAAGCGGTTCCCAAAGAGCTTTAGAACAAGGCATAATTTTCCCTGCTGGCTCTCTGGGCGGGGGACCCGTCTCCAGCCGTATGGCCATTTTTGTGCCTGGCGCGGCGCCAAGTGGGAAAGGGTGCTGTCGAGGCTGAAGGCAGCAGGAGAGCCTGCAGCCCCCAGGTCTGTGGGGCTACGCAAGCGGTTCCCAAAGAGTTTTAGAACAAGGCATAGTTTTCCCTGCTGGCTCTTTGGGCGGGGGACCCATCTCCAGCCGTATGGCCATTTTTGTGCGTGGCCAGGGGCCAAGTGGAAAAGGGTGGTGTCGAGGCTGAAGGCAGCAGGAAGGCCCACAGCCCCCAGGTCTGTGGGGCTATGCAAGCGGTTCCCAAAGAGCTTTAGAACAAGGCATAGTTTTCCTTGCTGGGTCTTTGGGCATGGGACCCATCTCCAGCCATAGACCATTTTTGTGCCTACCGCGGCACCAAGTGGGAAAGGGTGGCTTTGAGGCTGAAGGCAGCAGGAAAGCCCACACCCACCAGGTCTGTGGGGCTACGCAAGCGGTTCCCAAAGAGCTTTAGAACAAGGCATAGTTTTCCCTGCTGGCTCTTTGGGCGGGGGACCCATCTCCAGCCATATGGCCATTTTTGTGCCTGGCGCAGCGCCAAGTGGGAAAGGGTGGCTTTGAGGCTGAAGGCAGCAGCAAAGCCTGCAGCCCCCAGGTCTGTGCGGCTACGCAAGCGGTTCCCAAAGATCTTTAGAACAAGGCATAGTTTTCCCTGCTGGCTCTTTGGGCGTGGGACCCATCTCCAGTCGTATGGCTATTTTTATGCCTGGCGCGGTGCGTAGTGGGAAAGGGTGGTGTCGAGGCTGAAGGCAGCAGGAAAGCCCGCAGCCCCCAGGTCTGTGGGGCTACGCAAGCGGTTCCCAAAGAGCTTTAGAACAAGGCATAGTTTTCCCTGCTGGCTCTTTGGGCGGGGGACCCATCTCCAGCCGTATGGCCATTTTTGTGCCTGGCGCAGCGCCAAGTGGGAAAGGGTGGCTTTGAGGCTGAAGGCAGCAGCAAAGCCTGCAGCCCCAGGTCTGTGGGGCTACGCAAGTGGTTCCCAAAGAGCTTTAGAACAAGGCATAGTTTTCCCTGCTGGCTCTTTGGGCGGGGGACCCATCTCCAGCCGTATGGCCATTTTTGGGCCTGGCGCGGAGCCAAGTGGGAAAGGGTGGTGTGGAGTCTGAAGGCAGGAGCAAAGCCTGCAGCCCCCAGGTCTGTGGGGCTACGGAAGCGGTTCCCAAAGAGCTTTAGAACAAGGCATAGTTTTCCCTGCTGCCTCTTTGGGCGGGGGACCCATCTCCAGCCGTATGGCCATTTTTGTGCCTGGCGCGGCGCCAAGTGGGAAAGGGTGGCTTTGAGGCTGAAGGCAGCAGGAAAGCCTCCAGCCCCCAGGTCTGTGGGGCTACGCAAGCGGTTCCCAAAGAGCTTTAGAACAAGGCATAGTTTTCCCTGCTGGCTCTTTGGGCGGGGGACCCATCTCCAGCCATAGGCCATTTTTGTGCCTGGCGCGGCGCCAAGTGGGAAAGGGTGGCTTTGAGGCTGAAGGCAGCAGCAAAGCCCGCAGCCCCCAGGTCTGTGGGGCTACGCAAGCGGTTCCCAAAGAGCTTTAGAACAAGGCATAGTTTTCCCTGCTGGCTCTTTGGGCGGGGGACCCATCTCCAGCCATAGGCCATTTTTGTGCCTGGCGCGGCGCCAAGTGGGAAAGGGTGGCTTTGAGGCTGAAGGCAGCAGCAAAGCCCGCAGCCCCCAGGTCTGTGGGGCTATGCAAGCGGTTCCCAAAGAGCTTTAGAACAAGGCATAGTTTTCCCTGCTGGCTCTTTGGGCATGGGACCCATCTCCAGCCATAGGCCATTTTTGTGCCTGGCGCGGCGCCAGGTTGGAAAGGGTGGTGTCGAGTCTGAAGGCAGCAGCAAAGCCTGCAGCCCCCAGGTCTGTGGGGCCAAGCAAGCGGTTCCCAAAGAGCTTTAGAACAAGGCATAGTTTTCCCAGCTGGCTCTTAGGGCATGGGACCCATATCCAGCCATAGGCCATTTTTGTGCCTGATGCGGCGCCAAGTGGGAAAGGGTGCTGTCGAGGCTGAAGGCAGCAGGAAAGCCTGCAGCCCCCAGGTCTGTGCGGCTACGCAAGCGGTTCCCAAAGAGCTTTAGAACAAGGCATAGTTTTCCCTGCTGGCTCTTTGGGCGGGGGACCCATCTCCAGCCGTATGGCCATTTTTGTGCGTGGCCAGGGGCCAAGTGGGAAGGGGTGGTGTCGAGGCTGAAGGCAGCAGGAAGGCCCACAGCCCCCAGGTCTGTGGGGCTATGCAAGCGGTTCCCAAAGAGCTTTAGAAGAAGGCATAGTTTTCCTTGCTGGGTCTTTGGACATGGGACCCATCTCCAGCCATAGACGATTTTTGTGCCTACCGCGGCGCCAAGTGGGAAAGGGTGGCTTTGAGGCTGAAGACAGCAGGAAAGCCCACACCCCTCAGGTCTGTGGGGCTACGCAAGCGGTTCCCAAAGAGCTTTAGAACAAGGCCTAGTTTTCCCTGCTGGCTCTTTGGGCGGGGGACCCATCTCCAGCCGTATGGCCATTTTTGAGCCTGGCGCGGCGCCAAGTGGGAAAGGGTGGCTTTGAGGCTGAAGGCGTCAGGAAAGCGCGCAGCCCCCAGGTCTGTGGGGCTACGCAAGCGGTTCCCAAAGAGCTTTAGAACAAGGCATAGTTTTCCCTGCTGGCTCTTTGGGCGGGGGACCCATCTCCAGCCGTATGGCCATTTTTGTGCCTGGCGCAGCGCCAAGTGGGAAAGGGTGGCTTTGAGGCTGAAGGCAGCAGCAAAGCCTGCAGCCCCCAGGTCTGTGCGGCTACGCAAGCGGTTCCCAAAGAGCTTTAGAACAAGGCATAGTTTTCCCTGCTGGCTCTTTGGGCGGGGGACCCATCTCCAGTCGTATGGCGATTTTTATGCCTGGCGCGGTGCGTAGTGGGAAAGGGTGGTGTCGAGGCTGAAGGCAGCAGGAAAGCCCGCAGCCCCCAGGTCTGTGGGGCTACGCAAGCGGTTCCCAAAGAGCTTTAGAACAAGGCATAGTTTTCCCTGCTGGCTCTTTGGGCGGGGGACCCATCTCCAGCCGTATAGCCATTTTTGTGCCTGATGCGGCGCCAAGTGGGAAAGGGTGGTTTTGAGGCTGAAGGCAGCAGGAAAGCCCGCAGCCCCCAGGTCTGTGGGGCTACGCAAGCGGTTCCCAAAGAGCTTTAGAACAAGGCATAGTTTTCCCTGCTGGCTCTTTGGGCGGGGGACCCATCTCCAGCCATAGGCCATTTCTGTGCCTGATAGGGCGCCAAGTGGGAAAGGGTGGCTTTGAGGCTGAAGACAGCAGGAAAGCCTTCAGCCCCCAGGTCTGTGGGGCTATGCAAGCGGTTCCCAAAGAGCTTTAGAACAAGGCATAGTTTTCCCTGCTGGCTCTTTGGGCGGTGGACCCATCTCCAGCCGTATGGCCATTTTTGTGCCTGGCGCGGCGCCAAGTGGGAAAGGGTGGTGTCGAGGCTGAAGGCAGCAGCAAAGCCTGCAGCCCCCAGGTCTGTGGGGCCAAGCAAGCGGTTCCCAAAGAGCTTTAGAACAAGGCATAGTTTTCCCTGCTGGCTCTTAGGGCATGGGACCCATCTCCAGCCATAGGCCATTTTTGTGCCTGGCGCGGCGCCAGGTTGGAAAGGGTGGTGTCGAGTCTGAAGGCAGCAGCAAAGCCTGCAGCCCCCAGGTCTGTGGGGCCAAGCAAGCGGTTCCCAAAGAGCTTTAGAACAAGGCATAGTTTTCCCTGCTGGCTCTTTGGGCGGGGGACCCATCTCCAGCCATAGGCCATTTTTGTGCCTGGCGCGACGCCAAGTGGGAAAGGGTGGCTTTGAGGCTGAAGGCAGCAGCAAAGCCTGCAGCCCCCAGGTCTGTGGGGCTACGCAAGCGGTTCCCAAAGAGCTTTAGAACAAGGCATAGTTTTCCCTGCTGGCTCTTTGGGCGGGGGACCCATCTCCAGCCGTATGGCCATTTTTGTGCCTGGCCCAGCGCCAAGTGGGAAAGGGTGGCTTTGAGGCTGAAGGCAGCAGGAAAGCCCGCAGCCCCCCGGTCTGTGGGGCTACGCAAGCGGTTCCCAAAGAGCTTTAGAACAAGGCATAATTTTCCCTGCTGGCTCTCTGGGCGGGGGACCCGTCTCCAGCCGTATGGCCATTTTTGTGCCTGGCGCGGCGCCAAGTGGGAAAGGGTGCTGTCGAGGCTGAAGGCAGCAGGAGAGCCTGCAGCCCCCAGGTCTGTGGGGCTACGCAAGCGGTTCCCAAAGAGTTTTAGAACAAGGCATAGTTTTCCCTGCTGGCTCTTTGGGCGGGGGACCCATCTCCAGCCGTATGGCCATTTTTGTGCGTGGCCAGGGGCCAAGTGGAAAAGGGTGGTGTCGAGGCTGAAGGCAGCAGGAAGGCCCACAGCCCCCAGGTCTGTGGGGCTATGCAAGCGGTTCCCAAAGAGCTTTAGAACAAGGCATAGTTTTCCTTGCTGGGTCTTTGGGCATGGGACCCATCTCCAGCCATAGACCATTTTTGTGCCTACCGCGGCACCAAGTGGGAAAGGGTGGCTTTGAGGCTGAAGGCAGCAGGAAAGCCCACACCCACCAGGTCTGTGGGGCTACGGAAGCGGTTCCCAAAGAGCTTTAGAACAAGGCATAGTTTTCCCTGCTGGCTCTTTGGGCGGGGGACCCATCTCCATCCGTATGGCCATTTTTGTGCCTGGCGCGGCGCCAAGTGGGAAAGGGTGCTGTCGAGGCTGAAGGCAGCAGGAAAGCCTGCACCCCCCAGGTCTGTGGGGCTACGCAAGCGGTTCCCAAAGAGCTTTAGAACAAGGCATAGTTTTCCCTGCTGGCTCTTTGGGCGGGGGACCCCTCTCCAGCCATATGGCCATTTTTGTGCCTGGCGCAGCGCCAAGTGGGAAAGGGTGGCTTTGAGGCTGAAGGCAGCAGGAAAGCCTCCAGCCCCCAGGTCTGTGGGGATACGCAAGCGGTTCCCAAAGAGCTTTAGAACAAGGCATAGTTTTCCCTGCTGGCTCTTTGGGCGGGGGACCCATCTCCAGCCATAGGCCATTTCTGTGCCTGATAGGGCGCCAAGTGGGAAAGGGTGGCTTTGAGGCTGAAGACAGCAGGAAAGCCTGCAGCCCCCAGGTCTGTGGGGCTATGCAAGCGGTTCCCAAAGAGATTTAGAACAAGGCATAGTTTTCCCTGCTGGCTCTTTGGGCGGGGGACCCATCTCCAGCCGTATGGCCATTTTTGTGCCTGGCGCGGCGCCAAGTGGGAAAGGGTGGTGTCGAGGTTGAAGGCAGCAGCAAAGCCCGCAGCCCCCAGGTCTGTGGGGCTATGCAAGCGGTTCCCAAAGAGCTTTAGAACAAGGCATAGTTTTCCTTGCTGGCTCTTTGGGCGGGGGACCCATCTCCAGCCATAGGCCATTTTTGTGCCTGGCGCGACGCCAGGTTGGAAAGGGTGGTGTCGAGTCTGAAGGCAGCAGCAAAGCCTGCAGCCTCCAGGTCTGTGGGGCCAAGCAAGCGGTTCCCAAAGAGCTTTAGAACAAGGCATAGTTTTCCCTGCTGGCTCTTTGGGCGGGGTACCCATCTCCAGACATAGGCCATTTTTGTGCCTGGCGCGACGCCAAGTGGGAAAGGGTGGCTTTGAGGCGGAAGGCAGCAGCAAAGCCTGCAGCCCCCAGGTCTGTGGGGCTACGCAAGCGGTTCCCAAAGAGCTTTAGAACAAGGCATAGTTTTCCCAGCTGGCTCTTAGGGCATGGGACCCATATCCAGCCATAGGCCATTTTTGTGCCTGATGCGGCGCCAAGTGGGAAAGGGTGCTGTCGAGGCTGAAGGCAGCAGGAAAGCCTGCAGCCCCCAGGTCTGTGCGGCTACGCAAGCGGTTCCCAAAGAGCTTTAGAACAAGGCATAGTTTTCCCTGCTGGCTCTTTGGGCGGGGGACCCATCTCCAGCCGTATGGCCATTTTTGTGCGTGGCCAGGGGCCAAGTGGGAAGGGGTGGTGTCGAGGCTGAAGGCAGCAGGAAGGCCCACAGCCCCCAGGTCTGTGGGGCTATGCAAGCGGTTCCCAAAGAGCTTTAGAAGAAGGCATAGTTTTCCTTGCTGGGTCTTTGGACATGGGACCCATCTCCAGCCATAGACGATTTTTGTGCCTACCGCGGCGCCAAGTGGGAAAGGGTGGCTTTGAGGCTGAAGACAGCAGGAAAGCCCACACCCCTCAGGTCTGTGGGGCTACGCAAGCGGTTCCCAAAGAGCTTTAGAACAAGGCCTAGTTTTCCCTGCTGGCTCTTTGGGCGGGGGACCCATCTCCAGCCGTATGGCCATTTTTGAGCCTGGCGCGGCGCCAAGTGGGAAAGGGTGGCTTTGAGGCTGAAGGCAGCAGGAAAGCGCGCAGCCCCCAGGTCTGTGGGGCTACGCAAGCGGTTCCCAAAGAGCTTTAGAACAAGGCAGAGTTTTCCCTGCTGGCTCTTTGGGCGGGGGACCCATCTCCAGCCATATGGCCATTTTTGTGCCTGGCGCAGCGCCAAGTGGGAAAGGGTGGCTTTGAGGCTGAAGGCAGCAGCAAAGCCTGCAGCCCCCAGGTCTGTGCGGCTACGCAAGCGGTTCCCAAAGAGCTTTAGAACAAGGCATAGTTTTCCCTGCTGGCTCTTTGGGCGGGGGACCCATCTCCAGTCGTATGGCGATTTTTATGCCTGGCGCGGTGCGTAGTGGGAAAGGGTGGCTTTGAGGCTGAAGGCAGCAGGAAAGCCCGCAGCCCCCAGGTCTGTGGGGCTACGCAAGCGGTTCCCAAAGAGCTTTAGAACAAGGCATAGTTTTCCCTGCTGGCTCTTTGGGCGGGGGACCCATCTCCAGCCGTATGGCCATTTTTGTGCCTGATGCGGCGCCAAGTGGGAAAGGGTGGTTTTGAGGCTGAAGGCAGCAGGAAAGCCCGCAGCCCCCAGGTCTGTGGGGCTACGCAAGCGGTTCCCAAAGAGCTTTAGAACAAGGCATAGTTTTCCCTGCTGGCTCTTTGGGCGGGGGACCCATCTCCAGCCATAGGCCATTTCTGTGCCTCATAGGGCGCCAAGTGGGAAAGGGTGGCTTTGAGGCTGAAGACAGCAGGAAAGCCTTCAGCCCCCAGGTCTGTGGGGCTATGCAAGCGGTTCCCAAAGAGCTTTAGAACAAGGCATAGTTTTCCCTGCTGGCTCTTTGGGCGGTGGACCCATCTCCAGCCGTATGGCCATTTTTGTGCCTGGCGCGGCGCCAAGTGGGAAAGGGTGGTGTCGAGGCTGAAGGCAGCAGCAAAGCCCGCAGCCCCCAGGTCTGTGGGGCTATGCAAGCGGTTCCCAAAGAGCTTTAGAACAAGGCATAGTTTTCCTTGCTGGCTCTTTGGGCATGGGACCCATCTCCAGCCATAGGCCATTTTTGTGCCTGGCGCGGCGCCAGGTTGGAAAGGGTGGTGTCGAGTCTGAAGGCAGCAGCAAAGCCTGCAGCCCCCAGGTCTGTGGGGCCAAGCAAGCGGTTCCCAAAGAGCTTTAGAACAAGGCATAGTTTTCCCTGCTGGCTCTTTGGGCGGGGGACCCATCTCCAGCCATAGGCCATTTTTGTGCCTGGCGCGACGCCAAGTGGGAAAGGGTGGCTTTGAGGCTGAAGGCAGCAGCAAAGCCTGCAGCCCCCAGGTCTGTGGGGCTACGCAAGCGGTTCCCAAAGAGATTTAGAACAAGGCATAGTTTTCCCTGCTGGCTCTTTGGGCGGGGGACCCATCTCCAGCCGTATGGCCATTTTTGTGCCTGGCCCAGCGCCAAGTGGGAAAGGGTGGCTTTGAGGCTGAAGGCAGCAGGAAAGCCTGCAGCCCCCAGGTCTGTGCGGCTACACAAGCGGTTCCCAAAGAGCTTTAGAACAAGGCATAATTTTCCCTGCTGGCTCTCTGGGCGGGGGACCCGTCTCCAGCCGTATGGCCATTTTTGTGCCTGGCGCGGCGCCAAGTGGGAAAGGGTGCTGTCGAGGCTGAAGGCAGCAGGAGAGCCTGCAGCCCCCAGGTCTGTGCGGCTACGCAAGCGGTTCCCAAAGAGTTTTAGAACAAGGCATAGTTTTCCCTGCTGGCTCTTTGGGCGGGGGACCCATCTGCAGCCGTATGGCCATTTTTGTGCGTGGCCAGGGGCCAAGTGGGAAAGGGTGGTGTCGAGGCTGAAGGCAGCAGGAAGGCCCACAGCCCCCAGGTCTGTGGGGCTATGCAAGTGGTTCCCAAAGAGCTTTAGAACAAGGCATAGTTTTCCTTGCTGGGTCTTTGGGCATGGGACCCATCTCCAGCCATAGACCATTTTTGTGCCTACCGCGGCACCAAGTGGGAAAGGGTGGCTTTGAGGCTGAAGGCAGCAGGAAAGCCCACACCCACCAGGTCTGTGGGGCTACGGAAGCGGTTCCCAAAGAGCTTTAGAACAAGGCATAGTTTTCCCTGCTGGCTCTTTGGGCGGGGGACCCATCTCCAGCCGTATGGCCATTTTTGTGCCTGGCGCGGCGCCAAGTGGGAAAGGGTGCTGTCGAGGCTGAAGGCAGCAGGAAAGCCTGCAGCCCCCAGGTCTGTGGGGCTACGCAAGCGGTTCCCAAAGAGCTTTAGAACAAGGCATAGTTTTCCCTGCTGGCTCTTTGGGCGGGGGACCCCTCTCCAGCCATATGGCCATTTTTGTGCCTGGCGCAGCGCCAAGTGGGAAAGGGTGGCTTTGAGGCTGAAGGCAGCAGCAAAGCCTGCAGCCCCCAGGTCTGTGCGGCTACGAAAGCGTTTCCCAAAGACCTTTAGAACAAGGCATAGTTTTCCCTGCTGGCTCTTTGGGCGGGGGACCCATCTCCAGTCGTATGGCTATTTTTATGCCTGGCGCGGTGCGTAGTGGGAAAGGGTGGTGTCGAGGCTGAAGGCAGCAGCAAAGCCCGCAGCCCCCAGGTCTGTGGGGCTACGCAAGCGGTTCCCAAAGAGCTTTAGAACAAGGCAGAGTTTTCCCTGCTGGCTCTTTGGGCGGGGGACCCATCTCCAGCCGTATGGCCATTTTTGTGCCTGATGCGGCGCCAAGTGGGAAAGGGTGGCTTTGAGGCTGAAGACAGCAGGAAAGCCCGCAGCCCCCAGGTCTGTGGGGCTACGCAAGCGGTTCCCAAAGAGCTTTAGAACAAGGCCTAGTTTTCCCTGCTGGCTCCTTGGGCGGGGGACCCATCTCCAGCCATAGGCCATTTTTGTGCCTGGCGCGACGCCAAGTGGGAAAGGGTGTTGTCGAGGCTGAAGGCAGCAGCAAAGCCCGCAGCCCCCAGGTCTGTGGGGCCAAGCAAGCGGTTCCCAAAGAGCTTTAGAACAAGGCATAGTTTTCCCTGCTGGCTCTTTGGGCGGGGGACCCATCTCCAGCCGTATGGCCATTTTTGTGCCTGGCGCGGCGCCAAGTGGGAAAGGGTGGCTTTGAGGCTGAAGGCAGCAGGAAAGCCCGCAGCCCCCAGGTCTGTGGGGCTACGCAAGCGGTTCCCAAAGAGCTTTAGAACAAGGCATAGTTTTCCCTGCTGGCTCTTTGGGCGGGGGACCCATCTCCAGCCGTATGGCCATTTTTGTGCCTGGCGCAGCGCCAAGTGGGAAAGGGTTGCTTTGAGGCTGAAGGCAGCAGCAAAGCCTGCAGCCCCCAGGCCTGTGGGGCTACGCAAGCGGTTCCCAAAGAGCTTTAGAACAAGGCATAGTTTTCCCTGCTGGCTCTTTGGGTGGGGGACCCATCTCCAGCCATAGGCCATTTTTGTGCCTGGCGCGACGCCAAGTGGGAAAGGGTGGTGTCGAGTCTGAAGGCAGCAGGAAAGCCTGCAGCCCCCAGGTCTGTGGGGCTACGCAAGCGGTTCCCAAAGAGCTTTAGAACAAGGCATAGTTTTCCCTGCTGGCTCTTTGGGCGGGGGACCCATCTCCAGTCGTATGGCTATTTTTATGCCTGGCGCGGTGCGTAGTGGGAAAGGGTGGTTTTGAGGCTGAAGGCAGCAGGAAAGCCCGCAGCCCCCAGGTCTGTGGGGCTACGCAAGCGGTTCCCAAAGAGCTTTAGAACAAGGCATAATTTTCCCTGCTGGCTCTTTGGGCGGGGGACCCATCTCCAGCCGTATGGCCATTTTTGTGCCTGGCGCGGCGCCAAGTGGGAAAGGGTGGCTTTGAGGCTGAAGGCAGCAGGAAAGCCCACACCCCCCAGGTCTGTGGGGCTACGCAAGCGGTTCCCAAAGAGCTTTAGAACAAGGCATAGTTTTCCCTGCTGGCTCTTTGGGCGGGGGACCCATCTCCAGCCGTATGGCCATTTTTGTGCCTGGCGCGGCGCCAAGTGGGAAAGGGTGGCTTTGAGGCTGAAGGCAGCAGGAAAGCCTGCAGCCCCCAGGTCTGTGGGGCTACGCAAGCGGTTCCCAAAGAGCTTTAGAACAAGGCATAGTTTTCCCTGCTGGCTCTTTGGGCGGGGGACCCATCTCCAGTCGTATGGCTATTTTTATGCCTGGCGCGGTGCGTAGTGGGAAAGGGTGGTTTTGAGGCTGAAGGCAGCAGGAAAGCCCGCAGCCCCCAGGTCTGTGGGGCTACGCAAGTGGTTCCCAAAGAGCTTTAGAACAAGGCATAGTTTTCCCTGCTGGCTCTTTCGGCGGGGGACCCATCTCCAGCCGTATGGCCATTTTTGTGCCTGGCGCGGCGCCAAGTGGGAAAAGGTGGTTTTGAGGCTGAAGGCAGCAGCAAAGCCCGCAGCCCCCAGGTCTGTGGGGCTACGCAAGCGGTTCCCAAAGAGCTCTAGAACAAGGCATAGTTTTCCCTGCTGGCTCTTTGGGCGGGGGACCCATCTGCAGCCGTATGGCCATTTTTGTGCCTGATAGGGCGCCAAGTGGGAAAGGGTGCTGTCGAGGCTGAAGGCAGCAGGAAAGCCCGCAGCCCCCAGGTCTGTGGGGCTACGCAAGTGGTTCCCAAAGAGCTTTAGAACAAGGCATAATTTTCCCTGCTGGCTCTTTGGGCAGGGGACCCATCTCCAGCCATAGGCCATTTTTGTGCCTGGCGCAGCGCCAAGTGGGAAAGGGTGGTTTTGAGGCTGAAGGCAGCAGGAAAGCCCGCAGCCCCCAGGTCTGTGGGGCTACGCAAGCGGTTCCCAAAGAGCTTTAGAACAAGACATAATTTTCCCTCCTGCCTCTTTGTGCGGGGGACCCATCTCCAGCCGTATGGCCATTTTTGCGCCTGGCGCAGTGCCTAGTGGGAAAGGGTGCTGTCGAGGCTGAAGGCAGCAGGAAAGCCCACAGCCCCCAGGTCTGTGGGGCTACGCAAGCGGTTCCCAAAGAGCTTTAGAACAAGGCATAGTTTTCCCTGATGGCTCTTTGGGCATGGGAGCCATCTCCAGCCATAGGCCATTTTTGTGCCTGGCGCGACGCCAAGTGGGAAAGGGTGGCTTTGAGGCTGAAGGCAGCAGGAAAGCCTGCAGCCCCCAGGTCTGTGGGGCTACGCAAGCGGTTCCCAAAGAGCTTTAGAACAAGGCATGTTTTTCCCTGCTGGCTCTTTGGGCGGGGGACCCATCTCCAGTCGTATGGCTATTTTTATGCCTGGCGCGGTGCGTAGTGGGAAAGGGTGGTTTTGAGGCTGAAGGCAGCAGGAGAGCCCGCAGCCCCCAGGTCTGTGGGGCTACGCAAGCGGTTCCCAAAGAGCTTTAGAACAAGGCATAGTTTTCCCTGCTGTCTCTTTGGGCGGTGGACCCATCTCCAGCCGTATGGCCATTTTTGTGCCTGATGCGGCGCCAAGTGGGAAAGGGTGGCTTTGAGGCTGAAGGCAGCAGGAAAGCCCGCAGCCCCCAGGTCTGTGGGGCTACGCAAGCGGTTCCCAAAGAGCTTTAGAACAAGGCATAGTTTTCCCTGCTGGCTCTCTGGGCGGGGGACCCATATCCAGTCGTATGGCTATTTTTATGCCTGGCGCGGTGCGTAGTGGGAAAGGGTGGTGTCGAGGCTGAAGGCAGCAGGAAAGCCTGCAGCCCCCAGGTCTGTGCGGCTACGCAAGCGGTTCCCAAAGAGCTTTAGAACAAGGCATAGTTTTCCCTGCTGGCTCCTTGGGCGGGGGACCCATCTCCAGCCGTATGGCCATTTTTGTGCCTGGCGCGGCGCCAAGTGGGAAAGGGTGGTGTCGAGGCTGAAGGCAGCAGGAAAGCCCGCAGCCCCCAGGTCTGTGGGGCTACGCAAGCGGTTCCCAAAGAGCTTTAGAACAAGGCATAGTTTTCCCTGCTGGCTCTTTGGGCGGGAGACCCATCTCCAGCCATAGGCCATTTTTGTGCCTGGCGCGACGCCAAGTGGGAAAGGGTGTTGTCGAGGCTGAAGGCAGCAGCAAAGCCCGCAGCCCCCAGGTCTGTGGGGCCAAGCAAGCGGTTCCCAAAGAGCTTTAGAACAAGTCATAGTTTTCCCTGCTGGCTCTTTGGGCGGGAGACCCATCTCCAGCCATAGGCCATTTTTGTGCCTGGCGCGACGCCAAGTGGGAAAGGGTGGTGTCGAGGCTGAAGGCAGCAGGAAAGCCTGCAGCCCCCAGGTCTGTGGGGCTACGCAAGCGGTTCCCAAAGAGCTTTAGAACAAGGCATAGTTTTCCCTGCTGGCTCTTTGGGCGGGGGACCCATCTCCAGTCGTATGGCTATTTTTATGCCTGGTGCGGTGCGTAGTGGGAAAGGGTGGTTTTGAGGCTGAAGGCAGCAGGAAAGCCCGCAGCCCCCAGGTCTGTGGGGCTACGCAAGCGGTTCCCAAAGAGCTTTAGAACAAGGCATAGTTTTCCCTGCTGGCTCTCTGGGCGGGGGGACCCATATCCAGTCGTATGGCTATTTTTATGCCTGGCGCGGTGCGTAGTGGGAAAGGGTGGTTTTGAGGCTGAAGGCAGCAGCAAAGCCTGCAGCCCCCAGGTCTGTGGGGCTACGCAAGCGGTTCCCAAAGAGCTTTAGAACAAGGCATAGTTTTCCCTGCTGGCTCCTTGGGCGGGGGACCCATCTCCAGCCGTATGGCCATTTTTGTGCCTGGCGCGGCGCCAAGTGGGAAAGGGTGGTGTCGAGTCTGAAGGCAGCAGGAAAGCCCGCAGCCCCCAGGTCTGTGGGGCTACGCAAGCGGTTCCCAAAGAGCTTTAGAACAAGGCATAGTTTTCCCTGCTCGCTCTTTGGGCGGGAGACCCATCTCCAGCCATAGGCCATTTTTGTGCCTGGCGCGACGCCAAGTGGGAAAGGGTGTTGTCGAGGCTGAAGGCAGCAGCAAAGCCCGCAGCCCCCAGGTCTGTGGGGCCAAGCAAGTGGTTCCCAAAGAGCTTTAGAACAAGGCATAGTTTTCCCTGCTGGCTCTTTGGGCGGGGGACCCATCTCCAGTCGTATGGCTATTTTTATGCCTGGCGCGGCGCCAAGTGGGAAAGGGTGGCTTTGAGGCTGAAGGCAGCAGGAAAGCCTGCAGCCCCCAGGTTTGTGGGGCTACGCAAGCGGTTCCCAAAGAGCTTTAGAACAAGGCATAGTTTTCCCTGCTGGCTCTTTGGGCGGGGGACCCATCTCCAGCCATAGGCCATTTCTGTGCCTGATAGGGCGCCAAGTGGGAAAGGGTGGCTTTGAGGCTGAAGGCAGCAGGAAAGCCTGCAGCCCCCAGGTCTGTGGGGCTATGCAAGCGGTTCCCAAAGAGCTTTAGAACAAGGCATAGTTTTCCCTGCTGGCTCTTTGGGCGGGGGACCCATCTCCAGCCGTATGGCCATTTTTGTGCCTGGCGCGGCGCCAAGTGGGAAAGGGTGGTGTCGAGTCTGAAGGCAGCAGGAAAGCCCGCAGCCCCCAGGTCTGTGGGGCTACGCAAGTGGTTCCCAAAGAGCTTTAGAACAAGGCATAGTTTTCCCTGCTTATTCTTTCGGCGGGGGACCCATCTCCAGCCGTATGGCCATTTTTGTGCCTGGCGCGGCGCCAAGTGGGAAAAGGTGGTTTTGAGTCTGAAGGCAGCAGCAAAGCCCGCAGCCCCCAGGTCTGTGGGGCTACGCAAGCGGTTCCCAAAGAGCTTTAGAACAAGGCATAGTTTTCCCTGCTTGTTCTTTGGGCGGGGGACCCATCTCCAGCCGTATGGCCATTTTTGTGCCTGGCGCGGCGCCAAGTTGGAAAGGGTGGTGTCGAGTCTGAAGGCAGCAGGAAAGCCCGCAGCCCCCAGGTCTGTGGGGCTACGCAAGCGGTTCCCAAAGAGCTTTAGAACAAGGCATAGTTTTCCCTGCTGGCTCTTTGGGCGGGAGACCCATCTCCAGCCATAAGCCATTTTTCTGCCTGGCGCGACGCCAAGTGGGAAAGGGTGTTGTCGAGGCTGAAGGCAGCAGCAAAGCCCGCAGCCCCCAGGTCTGTGGGGCCAAGCAAGCGGTTCCCAAAGAGCTTTAGAACAAGTCATATTTTTCCCTGCTGGCCCTTTGGGCGGGAGACCCATCTCCAGCCATAGGCCATTTTTGTGCCTGGCGCAGTGCCAAGTGGGAAAGGGTGGTGTCGAGGCTGAAGGCAGCAGGGAAGCCTGCAGCCCCCAGGTCTGTGGGGCTACGCAAGCGGTTCCCAAAGAGCTTTAGAACAAGGCATAGTTTTCCCTGCTTGTTCTTTGGGCGGGGGACCCATCTCCAGCCGTATGGCCATTTTTGTGCCTGGCGCGGCGCCAAGTGGGAAAAGGTGGTTTTGAGGCTGAAGGCAGCAGGAAAGCCCGCAGCCCCCAGGTCTGTGGGGCTACGCAAGCGGTTCCCAAAGAGCTTTAGAACAAGGCATAGTTTTCCCTGCTGGCTCCTTGGGCAGGGGACCCATCTCCAGCCATATGGCCATTTTTGTGCCTGATGCGGCGCCAAGTGGGAAAGGGTGGTTTTGAGGCTGAAGGCAGCAGGAAAGCCTACAGCCCCCAGGTCTGTGGGGCTACGCAAGCGGTTCCCAAAGAGCTTTAGAACAAGGCATAGTTTTCCCTGCTGGCTCCTTGGGCGGGGGAACCATCTCCAGCCGTATGGCCATTTTTGTGCCTGGCGCGGCGCCAAGTGGGAAAGGGTGGTTTTGAGGCTGAAGACAGCAGGAAAGCCTGCAGCCCCCAGGTCTGTGGGGCTACGCAAGTGGTTCCCAAAGAGCTTTAGAACAAGGCATAGTTTTCCTTGCTAGCTCTTTGGGCGGGGGACCCATCTCCAGCCATAGGCAATTTTTGTGCCTGGCGCAGCGCCAAGTGGGAAAGGGTGGTTTTGAGGCTGAAGGCAGCAGCAAAGCCTGCAGCCCCCAGGTCTGTGGGGCTACGCAAGCGGTTCCCAAAGAGCTTTAGAACAAGACATAGTTTTCCCTGCTGGCTCCTTGGGCAGGGGACCCATCTCCAGCCATATGGCCATTTTTGTGCCTGGTGCGGCGCCAAGTGGGAAAGGGTGTTGTCGAAGCTGAAGGCAGCAGCAAAGCCTGCAGCCCCCAAGTCTGTGGGGCTACGCAAGCGGTTCCCAAAGAGCTTTAGAACAAGGCATAGTTTTCCTTGCTGGGTCTTTGGGCATGGGACCCATCTCCAGCCATAGACCATTTTTGTGCCTACCGCGGCGCCAAGTGGGAAAGGGTGGCTTTGAGGCTGAAGGCAGCAGGAAAGCCCACACCCCCCAGGTCTGTGGGGCTACGCAAGCGGTTCCCAAAGAGCTTTAGAACAAGGCATAGTTTTCCCTGATGGCTCTTTGGGCGGGGGACCCATCTCCAGCCGTATGGACATTTTTGTGCCTGGCGCGGCGCCAAGTGGGAAAGGGAGGCTTTGAGGCTGAAGGCAGCAGGAAAGCCCGCAGCCCCCAGGTCTGTGGGGCTACGCAAGCGGTTCCCAAAGAGCTTTAGAACAAGGCATAGTTTTCCCTGCTGGCTCTTTGGGCGGGAGACCCATCTCCAGCCATAGGCCATTTTTGTGCCTGGCGCGACGCCAAGTGGGAAAGGGTGTTGTCGAGGCTGAAGGCAGCAGCAAAGCCCGCAGCCCCCAGGTCTGTGGGGCTACGCAAGCAGTTCCCAAAGAGCTTTAGAACAAGTCATAGTTTTCCCTGCTGGCCCTTTGGGCGGGAGACCCATCTCCAGCCATAGGCCATTTTTGTGCCTGGCGCAGTGCCAAGTGGGAAAGGGTGGTGTCGAGGCTGAAGGCAGCAGGGAAGCCTGCAGCCCCCATGTCTGTGGGGCTACGCAAGCGGTTCCCAAAGAGCTTTAGAACAAGGCATAGTTTTCCCTGCTTGTTCTTTGGGCGGGGGACCCATCTCCAGCCGTATGGCCATTTTTGTGCCTGGCGCGGCGCCAAGTGGGAAAAGGTGGTTTTGAGGCTGAAGGCAGCAGGAAAGCCCGCAGCCCCCAGGTCTGTGGGGCTACGCAAGCGGTTCCCAAAGAGCTTTAGAACAAGGCATAGTTTTCCCTGCTGGCTCCTTGGGCAGGGGACCCATCTCCAGCCATATGGCCATTTTTGTGCCTGATGCGGCGCCAAGTGGGAAAGGGTGGTTTTGAGGCTGAAGGCAGCAGGAAAGCCTACAGCCCCCAGGTCTGTGGGGCTACGCAAGCGGTTCCCAAAGAGCTTTAGAACAAGGCATAGTTTTCCCTGCTGGCTCCTTGGGCGGGGGAACCATCTCCAGCCGTATGGCCATTTTTGTGCCTGGCGCGGCGCCAAGTGGGAAAGGGTGGTTTTGAGGCTGAAGAGAGCAGGAAAGCCTGCAGCCCCCAGGTCTGTGGGGCTACGCAAGTGGTTCCCAAAGAGCTTTAGAACAAGGAATAGTTTTCCCTGCTAGCTCTTTGGGCGGGGGACCCATCTCCAGCCATAGGCAATTTTTGTGCCTGGCGCAGCGCCAAATTGGAAAGGGTGGTTTTGAGGCTGAAGGCAGCAGCAAAGCCTGCAGCCCCCAGGTCTGTGGGGCTACGCAAGCGGTTCCCAAAGAGCTTTAGAACAAGACATAGTTTTCCCTGCTGGCTCCTTGGGCAGGGGACCCATCTCCAGCCATATGGCCATTTTTGTGCCTGGTGCGGCGCCAAGTGGGAAAGGGTGTTGTCGAAGCTGAAGGCAGCAGCAAAGCCTGCAGCCCCCAAGTCTGTGGGGCTACGCAAGCGGTTCCCAAAGAGCTTTAGAACAAGGCATAGTTTTCCTTGCTGGGTCTTTGGGCATGGGACCCATCTCCAGCCATAGACCATTTTTGTGCCTACCGCGGCGCCAAGTGGGAAAGGGTGGCTTTGAGGCTGAAGGCAGCAGGAAAGCCCACACCCCCCAGGTCTGTGGGGCTACGCAAGCGGTTCCCAAAGAGCTTTAGAACAAGGCATAGTTTTCCCTGATGGCTCTTTGGGCGGGGGACCCATCTCCAGCCGTATGGACATTTTTGTGCCTGGCGTGGCGCCAAGTGGGAAAGGGAGGCTTTGAGGCTGAAGGCAGCAGGAAAGCCCGCAGCCCCCAGGTCTGTGGGGCTACGCAAGCGGTTCCCAAAGAGCTTTAGAACAAGGCATAGTTTTCCCTGCTGGCTCTTTGGGCGGGGGACCCATGTCCAGCCATATGGCCATTTTTGTGCCTGGCGCAGCGCCAAGTGGGAAAGGGTGGCTTTGAGGCTGAAGGCAGCAGCAAAGCCTGCAGCCCCCAGGTCTGTGCGGCTACGCAAGCGGTTCCCAAAGAGCTTTAGAACAAGGCATAGTTTTCCCTGCTGGCTCTTTGGGCGGGGGACCCATGTCCAGTCGTATGGCTATTTTTATGCCTGCCGCGGTGCGTAGTGGGAAAGGGTGGTGTCGAGTCTGAAGGCAGCAGGAAAGCCCACACCCCCCCAGGTCTGTGGGGCTACGCAAGCGGTTCCCAAAGAGCTTTAGAACAAGGCATAGTTTTCCCTGCTGGCTCTTTGGGCGGGGGACCCATCTCCAGCCGTATGGCCATTTTTGTGCCTGGCGCGGCGCCAAGTGGGAAAGGGTGGCTTTGAGGCTGAAGGCAGCAGGAAAGCCCGCAGCCCCCAGGTCTGTGGGGCTACGCAAGCGGTTCCCAAAGAGCTTTAGAACAAGGCATAGTTTTCCCTGCTGGCTCTTTGGGCGGGGGACCCATCTCCAGCCATATGGCCATTTTTGTGCCTGATGCGGCGCCAAGTGGGAAAGGGTGGTTTTGAGGCTGAAGGCAGCAGGAAAGCCTGCAGCCCCCAGGTCTGTGGGGCTACGCAAGCGGTTCCCAAAGAGCTTTAGAACAAGGCATAGTTTTCCCTGCTGGCTCCTTGGGCGGGGGAACCATCTCCAGCCGTATGGCCATTTTTGTGCCTGGCGCGGCGCCAAGTGGGAAAGGGTGGTTTTGAGGCTGAAGACAGCAGGAAAGCCTGCAGCCCCCAGGTCTGTGGGGCTACGCAAGTGGTTCCCAAAGAGCTTTAGAACAAGGCATAGTTTTCCCTGCTGGCTCTTTGGGCGGGGGACCCATCTCCAGCCATAGGCAATTTTTGTGCCTGGCGCAGCGCCAAGTGGGAAAGGGTGGTTTTGAGGCTGAAGGCAGCAGCAAAGCCTGCAGCCCCCAGGTCTGTGGGGCTACGCAAGCGGTTCCCAAAGAGCTTTAGAACAAGGCATAGTTTTCCCTGCTGGCTCCTTGGGCAGGGGACCCATCTCCAGCCATATGGCCATTTTTGTGCCTGGTGCGGCGCCAAGTGGGAAAGGGTGGTGTCGAAGCTGAAGGCAGCAGCAAAGCCTGCAGCCCCCAGGTCTGTGGGGCTACGCAAGCGGTTCCCAAAGAGCTTTAGAACAAGGCATAGTTTTCCCTGCTGGCTCTTTGGGCGGGGTCCCATCTCCAGCCATATGGACATTTTTGTGCCTGGCGCGGCGCCAAGTGGGAAAGGGAGGCTTTGAGGCTGAAGGCAGCAGGAAAGCCTGCAGCCCCCAGGTTTGTGGGGCTACGCAAGCGGTTCCCAAAGAGCTTTAGAACAAGGCATAGTTTTCCCTGCTGGCTCTTTGGGCGGGGGACCCATCTCCAGCCGTATGGCCATTTTTGTGCCTGGCGCAGTGCCAAGTGGGAAAGGGTGGTGTCGAGGCTGAAGGCAGCAGGGAAGCCTGCAGCCCCCAGGTCTGTGGGGCTACGCAAGCGGTTCCCAAAGAGCTTTAGAACAAGGCATAGTTTTCCCTGCTTGTTCTTTGGGCGGGGGACCCATCTCCAGCCGTATGGCCATTTTTGTGCCTGGCGCGGCGCCAAGTGGGAAAAGGTGGTTTTGAGGCTGAAGGCAGCAGGAAAGCCCGCAGCCCCCAGGTCTGTGGGGCTACGCAAGCGGTTCCCAAAGAGCTTTAGAACAAGGCATAATTTTCCCTGCTGGCTCCTTGGGCAGGGGACCCATCTCCAGCCATATGGCCATTTTTGTGCCTGATGCGGCGCCAAGTGGGAAAGGGTGGTTTTGAGGCTGAAGACAGCAGGAAAGCCTGCAGCCCCCAGGTCTGTGGGGCTACGCAAGTGGTTCCCAAAGAGCTTTAGAACAAGGCATAGTTTTCCCTGCTGGCTCTTTGGGCGGGGGACCCATCTCCAGCCATAGGCAATTTTTGTGCCTGGCGCAGCGCCAAGTGGGAAAGGGTGGTTTTGAGGCTGAAGGCAGCAGCAAAGCCTGCAGCCCCCAGGTCTGTGGGGCTACGCAAGCGGTTCCCAAAGAGCTTTAGAACAAGGCATAGTTTTCCCTGCTGGCTCTTTGGGCGGGGGACCCATCTCCAGCCATATGGCCATTTTTGTGCCTGGCGCAGCGCCAAGTGGGAAAGGGTGGCTTTGAGGCTGAAGGCAGCAGCAAAGCCTGCAGCCCCCAGGTCTGTGCGGCTACGCAAGCGGTTCCCAAAGAGCTTTAGAACAAGGCATAGTTTTCCCTGCTGGCTCTTTGGGCGGGGGACCCATCTCCAGTCGTATGGCTATTTTTATGCCTGGCGCGGTGCGTAGTGGGAAAGGGTGGTGTCGAGTCTGAAGGCAGCAGGAAAGCCCACACCCCCCAGGTTTGTGGCGCTACGCAAGCGGTTCCCAAAGAGCTTTAGAACAAGGCATAGTTTTCCCTGCTGGCTCTTTGGGCGGGGGACCCATCTCCAGCCGTATGGCCATTTTTGTGCCTGGCGCGGCGCCAAGTGGGAAAGGGTGGCTTTGAGGCTGAAGGCAGCAGGAAAGCCCGCAGCCCCCAGGTCTGTGGGGCTACGCAAGCGGTTCCCAAAGAGCTTTAGAACAAGGCATAGTTTTCCCTGCTGGCTCTTTGGGCGGGGGACCCATCTCCAGCCATATGGCCATTTTTGTGCGTGGCGCGGCGCCAAGTGGGAAAGGGTGGCTTTGAGGCTGAAGGCAGCAGGAAAGCCTGCAGCCCCCAGGTCTGTGCGGCTACGCAAGCGGTTCCCAAAGAGCTTTAGAACAAGGCATAGTTTTCCCTGCTGGCTCTTTGGGCGGGGGACCCATCTCCAGTCGTATGGCTATTTTTATGCCTGGCGCGGTGCGTAGTGGGAAAGGGTGGTGTCGAGTCTGAAGGCAGCAGGAAAGCCCGCAGCCCCCAGGTCTGTGGGGCTACGCAAGCGGTTCCCAAAGAGCTTTAGAACAAGGCATAGTTTTCCCTGCTGGCTCCTTGGGCGGGGGAACCATCTCCAGCCGTATGGCCATTTTTGTGCCTGGCACGACGCCAAGTGGGAAAGGGTGGCTTTGAGGCTGAAGGCAGCAGCAAAGCCTGCAGCCCCCAGGTCTGTGGGGCTACGCAAGCGGTTCCCAAAGAGCTTTAGAACAAGGCATAGTTTTCCCTGCTGGCTCCTTGGGCGGGGGACCCATCTCCAGCCGTATGGCCATTTTTGTGCCTGGCGCGGCTCCAAGTGGGAAAGGGTGGTGTCAAGTCTGAAGGCAGCAGGAAAGCCCGCAGCCCCCAGGTCTGTGGGGCTACGCAAGCGGTTCCCAAAGAGCTTTAGAACAAGGCATAGTTTTCCCTGCTGGCTCTTTGGGCGGGAGACCCATCTCCAGCCATAGGCCATTTTTGTGCCTGGCGCGACGCCAAGTGGGAAAGGGTGTTGTCGAGGCTGAAGGCAGCAGCAAACCCCGCAGCCCCCTGGTCTGTGGGGCCAAGCAAGCGGTTCCCAAAGAGCTTTAGAACAAGGCATAGTTTTCCCTGCTGGCTCTTTGGGCGGGAGACCCATCTCCTGCCATAGGCCATTTTTGTGCCTGGCGCGATGCCAAGTGGGAAAGGGTGGTGTCGAGGCTGAAGGCAGCAGGGAAGCCTGCAGCCCCCAGGTCTGTGGGGCTACGCAAGCGGTTCCCAAAGAGCTTTAGAACAAGGCATATTTTTCCCTGCTGGCTCTTTGGGCGGGGGACCCATCTGCAGCCGTATGGCCATTTTTGTGCCTGATAGGGCGCCAAGTGGGAAAGGGTGGCTTTGAGGCTGAAGACAGCAGGAAAGCCTGCAGCCCCCAGGTCTGTGGGGCTATGCAAGCGGTTCCCAAAGAGCTTTAGAACAAGGCATAGTTTTCCCTGCTGGCTCTTTGGGCGGGGGACCCATCTCCAGCCGTATGGCCATTTTTGTGCCTGGCGCGTCGCCAAGTGGGAAAGGGTGGTGTCGAGGCTGAAGGCAGCAGCAAAGCCCGCAGCCCCCAGGTCTGTGGGGCTACGCAAGTGGTTCCCAAAGAGCTTTAGAACAAGGCATAGTTTTCCCTGCTTGTTCTTTGGGCGGGGGACCCATCTCCAGCCGTATGGCCATTTTTGTGCCTGGCGCGGCGCCAAGTGGGAAAAGGTGGTTTTGAGGCTGAAGGCAGCAGGAAAGCCCGCAGCCCCCAGGTCTGTGGGGCTACGCAAGCGGTTCCCAAAGAGCTTTAGAACAAGGCATAGTTTTCCCTGCTGGCTCTTTTGGCATGGGACCCATCTCCAGCCATAGGCCATTTTTGTGCCTGGCGCGGCGCCAAGTGGGAAAGGGTGGCTTTGAGGCTGAAGGCAGCAGGAAAGCCCGCAGCCCCCAGGTCTGTGGGTCTACGCAAGCGGTTCCCAAAGAGCTTTAGAACAAGGCATAGTTTTCCCTGCTGGCTCCTTGGGCGGGGGAACCATCTCCAGCCGTATGGCCATTTTTGGGCCTGGCGCGGCGCCAAGTGGGAAAGGGTGGTGTCGAGTCTGAAGGCAGCAGGAAAGCCCGCAGCCCCCAGGTCTGTGGGGCTACGCAAGCGGTTCCCAAAGAGCTTTAGAACAAGGCATAATTTTCCCTGCTGGCTCTTTGGGCGGGGGACCCATCTCCAGCCATAGGCAATTTTTGAGCCTGGCGCAGCGCCAAGTGGGAAAGGGTGGTTTTGAGGCTGAAGGCAGCAGGAAAGCCCGCAGCCCCCAGGTCTGTGGGTCTACGCAAGCGGTTCCCAAAGAGCTTTAGAACAAGGCATATTTTTCCCTGCTGGCTCTTTGGGCGGGGGACCCATCTGCAGCCGTATGGCCATTTTTGTGCCTGGCACGACGCCAAGTGGGAAAGGGTGGCTTTGAGGCTGAAGGCAGCAGCAAAGCCCGCAGCCCCCAGGTCTGTGGGGCTACGTAAGCGGTTCCCAAAGAGCTTTAGAACAAGGCATAGTTTTCCCTGCTGGCTCCTTGGGCGGGGGACCCATCTCCAGCCGTATGGCCATTTTTGTGCCTGGCGCGGCGCCAAGTGGGAAAGGGTGGTGTCGAGTCTGAAGGCAGCAGGAAAGCCCGCAGCCCCCAGGTCTGTGGGGCTACGCAAGCGGTTCCCAAAGTGCTTTAGAACAAGACATAGTTTTCCCTGCTGGCTCTTTGGGCGGGAGACCCATCTCCAGCCATAGGCCATTTTTGTGCCTGGCGCGACGCCAAGTGGGAAAGGGTGTTGTCGAGGCTGAAGGCAGCAGCAAAGCCCGCAGCCCCCAGGTCTGTGGGGCCAAGCAAGCGGTTCCCAAAGAGCTTTAGAACAAGGCATAGTTTTCCCTGCTGGTTCTTTGGGCGGGGGACCCATCTCCAGTCGTATGGCTATTTTTATGCCTGGCGCGGCGCCAAGTGGGAAAGGGTGGCTTTGAGGCTGAAGGCAGCAGGAAAGCCTGCAGCCCCCAGGTTTGTGGGGCTACGCAAGCGGTTCCCAAAGAGCTTTAGAACAAGGCATAGTTTTCCCTGCTGGCTCCTTGGGCGGGGGACCCATCTCCAGCCACAGGCCATTTTTGTGCCTGGCGCGACGCCAAGTGGGAAAGGGTGGTGTCGAGGCTGAAGACAGCAGGAAAGCCTGCAGCCCCCAGGTCTGTGGGGCTACGCAAGCGGTTCCCAAAGAGCTTTAGAACAAGGCATAGTTTTCCCTGCTGGCTCTTTGGGCGGGGGACCCATCTCCAGCCGTATGGCCATTTTTGTGCCTGATGCGGCGCCAAGTGGGAAAGGGTGCTGTCGAGGCTGAAGGCAGCAGGAAAGCCCGCAGCCCCCAGGTCTGTGGGGCCAAGCAAGCGGTTCCCAAAGAGCTTTAGAACAAGGCATAGTTTTCCCTGCTGGCTCTTTTGGCATGGGACCCATCTCCAGCCATAGGCCATTTTTGTGCCTGGCGCGGCGCCAAGTGGGAAAGGGTGGCTTTGAGGCTGAAGGCAGCAGGAAAGCCTGCAGCCCCCAGGTCTGTGCGGCTACGCAAGCGGTTCCCAAAGAGCTTTAGAACAAGGCATAGTTTTCCCTGCTGGCTCTTTGGGCGGGGGACCCATCTCCAGTCGTATGGCTATTTTTATGCCTGGCGCGGTGCGTAGTGGGAAAGGGTGGTGTCGAGTCTGAAGGCAGCAGGAAAGCCCGCAGCCCCCAGGTCTGTGGGGCTACGCAAGCGGTTCCCAAAGAGCTTTAGAACAAGGCATAGTTTTCCCTGCTGGCTCCTTGGGCGGGGGAACCATCTCCAGCCGTATGGCCATTTTTGTGCCTGGCACGACGCCAAGTGGGAAAGGGTGGCTTTGAGGCTGAAGGCAGCAGCAAAGCCTGCAGCCCCCAGGTCTGTGGGGCTACGCAAGCGGTTCCCAAAGAGCTTTAGAACAAGGCATAGTTTTCCCTGCTGGCTCCTTGGGCGGGGGACCCATCTCCAGCCGTATGGCCATTTTTGTCCCTGGCGCGGCGCCAAGTGGGAAAGGGTGGTGTCAAGTCTGAAGGCAGCAGGAAAGCCCGCAGCCCCCAGGTCTGTGGGGCTACGCAAGCGGTTCCCAAAGAGCTTTAGAACAAGGCATAGTTTTCCCTGCTGGCTCTTTGGGCGGGAGACCCATCTCCAGCCATAGGCCATTTTTGTGCCTGGCGCGACGCCAAGTGGGAAAGGGTGTTGTCGAGGCTGAAGGCAGCAGCAAACCCCGCAGCCCCCTGGTCTGTGGGGCCAAGCAAGCGGTTCCCAAAGAGCTTTAGAACAAGGCATAGTTTTCCCTGCTGGCTCTTTGGGCGGGAGACCCATCTCCAGCCATAGGCCATTTTTGTGCCTGGCGCGATGCCAAGTGGGAAAGGGTGGTGTCGAGGCTGAAGGCAGCAGGGAAGCCTGCAGCCCCCAGGTCTGTGGGGCTACGCAAGCGGTTCCCAAAGAGCTTTAGAACAAGGCATATTTTTCCCTGCTGGCTCTTTGGGCGGGGGACCCATCTGCAGCCGTATGGCCATTTTTGTGCCTGATAGGGCGCCAAGTGGGAAAGGGTGGCTTTGAGGCTGAAGACAGCAGGAAAGCCTGCAGCCCCCAGGTCTGTGGGGCTATGCAAGCGGTTCCCAAAGAGCTTTAGAACAAGGCATAGTTTTCCCTGCTGGCTCTTTGGGCGGGGGACCCATCTCCAGCCGTATGGCCATTTTTGTGCCTGGCGCGTCGCCAAGTGGGAAAGGGTGGTGTCGAGGCTGAAGGCAGCAGCAAAGCCCGCAGCCCCCAGGTCTGTGGGGCTACGCAAGTGGTTCCCAAAGAGCTTTAGAACAAGGCATAGTTTTCCCTGCTTGTTCTTTGGGCGGGGGACCCATCTCCAGCCGTATGGCCATTTTTGTGCCTGGCGCGGCGCCAAGTGGGAAAAGGTGGTTTTGAGGCTGAAGGCAGCAGCAAAGCCCGCAGTCCCCAGGTCTGTGGGGCTACGCAAGCGGTTCCCAAAGAGCTTTAGAACAAGGCATAATTTTCCCTGCTGGCTCTTTGGGCGGGGGACCCATCTGCAACCGTATGGCCATTTTTGTGCCTGATGCGGCGCCAAGTGGGAAAGGGTGCTGTCGAGGCTGAAGGCAGCAGGAAAGCCCGCAGCCCCCAGGTCTGTGGGGCCAAGCAAGCGGTTCCCAAAGAGCTTTAGAACAAGGCATAGTTTTCCCTGCTGGCTCTTTTGGCATGGGACCCATCTCCAGCCATAGGCCATTTTTGTGCCTGGCGCGGCGCCAAGTGGGAAAGGGTGGCTTTGAGGCTGAAGGCAGCAGGAAAGCCCGCAGCCCCCAGGTCTGTGGGTCTACGCAAGCGGTTCCCAAAGAGCTTTAGAACAAGGCATAGTTTTCCCTGCTGGCTCCTTGGGCGGGGGAACCATCTCCAGCCGTATGGCCATTTTTGGGCCTGGCGCGGCGCCAAGTGGGAAAGGGTGGTGTCGAGTCTGAAGGCAGCAGGAAAGCCCGCAGCCCCCAGGTCTGTGGGGCTACGCAAGCGGTTCCCAAAGAGCTTTAGAACAAGGCATAATTTTCCCTGCTGGCTCTTTGGGCGGGGGACCCATCTCCAGCCATAGGCAATTTTTGAGCCTGGCGCAGCGCCAAGTGGGAAAGGGTGGTTTTGAGGCTGAAGGCAGCAGGAAAGCCCGCAGCCCCCAGGTCTGTGGGGCTACGCAAGCGGTTCCCAAAGAGCTTTAGAACAAGGCATATTTTTCCCTGCTGGCTCTTTGGGCGGGGGACCCATCTGCAGCCGTATGGCCATTTTTGTGCCTGGCACGACGCCAAGTGGGAAAGGGTGGCTTTGAGGCTGAAGGCAGCAGCAAAGCCCGCAGCCCCCAGGTCTGTGGGGCTACGTAAGCGGTTCCCAAAGAGCTTTAGAACAAGGCATAGTTTTCCCTGCTGGCTCCTTGGGCGGGGGACCCATCTCCAGCCGTATGGCCATTTTTGTGCCTGGCGCGGCGCCAAGTGGGAAAGGGTGGTGTCGAGTCTGAAGGCAGCAGGAAAGCCCGCAGCCCCCAGGTCTGTGGGGCTACGCAAGCGGTTCCCAAAGTGCTTTAGAACAAGACATAGTTTTCCCTGCTGGCTCTTTGGGCGGGAGACCCATCTCCAGCCATAGGCCATTTTTGTGCGTGGCCAGGGGCCAAGTGGGAAAGGGTGGTGTCGAGGCTGAAGGCAGCAGCAAAGCCCGCAGCCCCCAGGTCTGTGGGGCCAAGCAAGCGGTTCCCAAAGAGCTTTAGAACAAGGCATAGTTTTCCCTGCTGGTTCTTTGGGCGGGGGGACCCATCTCCAGTCGTATGGCTATTTTTATGCCTGGCGCGGCGCCAAGTGGGAAAGGGTGGCTTTGAGGCTGAAGGCAGCAGGAAAGCCTGCAGCCCCCAGGTTTGTGGGGCTACGCAAGCGGTTCCCAAAGAGCTTTAGAACAAGGCATAGTTTTCCCTGCTGGCTCCTTGGGCGGGGGACCCATCTCCAGCCACAGGCCATTTTTGTGCCTGGCGCGACGCCAAGTGGGAAAGGGTGGTGTCGAGGCTGAAGACAGCAGGAAAGCCTGCAGCCCCCAGGTCTGTGGGGCTACGCAAGCGGTTCCCAAAGAGCTTTAGAACAAGGCATAGTTTTCCCTGCTGGCTCTTTGGGCGGGGGACCCATCTCCAGCCGTATGGCCATTTTTGTGCCTGATGCGGCGCCAAGTGGGAAAGGGTGCTGTCGAGGCTGAAGGCAGCAGGAAAGCCCGCAGCCCCCAGGTCTGTGGGGCCAAGCAAGCGGTTCCCAAAGAGCTTTAGAACAAGGCATAGTTTTCCCTGCTGGCTCTTTTGGCATGGGACCCATCTCCAGCCATAGGCCATTTTTGTGCCTGGCGCGGCGCCAAGTGGGAAAGGGTGGCTTTGAGGCTGAAGGCAGCAGGAAAGCCTGCAGCCCCCAGGTTTGTGGGGCTACGCAAGCGGTTCCCAAAGAGCTTTAGAACAAGGCATAGTTTTCCCTGCTGGCTCCTTGGGCGGGGGAACCATCTCCAGCCGTATGGCCATTTTTGTGCCTGGCACGACGCCAAGTGGGAAAGGGTGGCTTTGAGGCTGAAGGCAGCAGCAAAGCCTGCAGCCCCCAGGTCTGTGGGGCTACGCAAGCGGTTCCCAAAGAGCTTTAGAACAAGGCATAGTTTTCCCTGCTGGCTCCTTGGCGGGGGACCCATCTCCAGCCGTATGGCCATTTTTGTGCCTGGCGCGGCGCCAAGTGGGAAAGGGTGGTGTCAAGTCTGAAGGCAGCAGGAAAGCCCGCAGCCCCCAGGTCTGTGGGGCTACGCAAGCGGTTCCCAAAGAGCTTTAGAACAAGGCATAGTTTTCCCTGCTGGCTCTTTGGGCGGGAGACCCATCTCCAGCCATAGGCCATTTTTGTGCCTGGCGCGACGCCAAGTGGGAAAGGGTGTTGTCGAGGCTGAAGGCAGCAGCAAACCCCGCAGCCCCCTGGTCTGTGGGGCCAAGCAAGCGGTTCCCAAAGAGCTTTAGAACAAGGCATAGTTTTCCCTGCTGGCTCTTTGGGTGGGAGACCCATCTCCAGCCATAGGCCATTTTTGTGCCTGGCGCGATGCCAAGTGGGAAAGGGTGGTGTCGAGGCTGAAGGCAGCAGGGAAGCCTGCAGCCCCCAGGTCTGTGGGGCTACGCAAGCGGTTCCCAAAGAGCTTTAGAACAAGGCATAGTTTTCCCTGCTGGCTCTTTGGGCGGGGGACCCATCTGCAGCCGTATGGCCATTTTTGTGCCTGATAGGGCGCCAAGTGGGAAAGGGTGGCTTTGAGGCTGAAGACAGCAGGAAAGCCTGCAGCCCCCAGGTCTGTGGGGCTATGCAAGCGGTTCCCAAAGAGCTTTAGAACAAGGCATAGTTTTCCCTGCTGGCTCTTTGGGCGGGGGACCCATCTCCAGCCGTATGGCCATTTTTGTGCCTGGCGCGTCGCCAAGTGGGAAAGGGTGGTGTCGAGGCTGAAGGCAGCAGGAAAGCCCGCAGCCCCCAGGTCTGTGGGGCTACGCAAGTGGTTCCCAAAGAGCTTTAGAACAAGGCATAGTTTTCCCTGCTTGTTCTTTGGGCGGGGGACCCATCTCCAGCCGTATGGCCATTTTTGTGCCTGGCGCGGCGCCAAGTGGGAAAAGGTGGTTTTGAGGCTGAAGGCAGCAGCAAAGCCCGCAGTCCCCAGGTCTGTGGGGCTACGCAAGCGGTTCCCAAAGAGCTTTAGAACAAGGCATAGTTTTCCCTGCTGGCTCTTTTGGCATGGGACCCATCTCCAGCCATAGGCCATTTTTGTGCCTGGCGCGGCGCCAAGTGGGAAAGGGTGGCTTTGAGGCTGAAGGCAGCAGGAAAGCCCGCAGCCCCCAGGTCTGTGGGTCTACGCAAGCGGTTCCCAAAGAGCTTTAGAACAAGGCATAGTTTTCCCTGCTGGCTCCTTGGGCGGGGGGAACCATCTCCAGCCGTATGGCCATTTTTGGGCCTGGCGCGGCGCCAAGTGGGAAAGGGTGGTGTCGAGTCTGAAGGCAGCAGGAAAGCCCGCAGCCCCCAGGTCTGTGGGGCTACGCAAGCGGTTCCCAAAGAGCTTTAGAACAAGGCATAATTTTCCCTGCTGGCTCTTTGGGCGGGGGACCCATCTCCAGCCCTATGGCCATTTTTGAGCCTGGCGCAGCGCCAAGTGGGAAAGGGTGGTTTTGAGGCTGAAGGCAGCAGGAAAGCCCGCAGCCCCCAGGTCTGTGGGGCTACGCAAGCGGTTCCCAAAGAGCTTTAGAACAAGGCATATTTTTCCCTGCTGGCTCTTTGGGCGGGGGACCCATCTGCAGCCGTATGGCCATTTTTGTGCCTGGCACGACGCCAAGTGGGAAAGGGTGGCTTTGAGGCTGAAGGCAGCAGCAAAGCCCGCAGCCCCCAGGTCTGTGGGGCTACGCAAGCGGTTCCCAAAGAGCTTTAGAACAAGGCATAGTTTTCCCTGCTGGCTCCTTGGGCGGGGGACCCATCTCCAGCCGTATGGCCATTTTTGTGCCTGGCGCGGCGCCAAGTGGGAAAGGGTGGTGTCGAGTCTGAAGGCAGCAGGAAAGCCCGCAGCCCCCAGGTCTGTGGGGCTACGCAAGCGGTTCCCAAAGTGCTTTAGAACAAGGCATAGTTTTCCCTGCTGGCTCTTTGGGCGGGAGACCCATCTCCAGCCATAGGCCATTTTTGTGCCTGGCGCGACGCCAAGTGGGAAAGGGTGTTGTCGAGGCTGAAGGCAGCAGCAAAGCCCGCAGCCCCCAGGTCTGTGGGGCCAAGCAAGCGGTTCCCAAAGAGCTTTAGAACAAGGCATAGTTTTCCCTGCTGGTTCTTTGGGCGGGGGACCCATCTCCAGTCGTATGGCTATTTTTATGCCTGGCGCGGCGCCAAGTGGGAAAGGGTGGCTTTGAGGCTGAAGGCAGCAGGAAAGCCTGCAGCCCCCAGGTTTGTGGGGCTACGCAAGCGGTTCCCAAAGAGCTTTAGAACAAGGCATAGTTTTCCCTGCTGGCTCCTTGGGCGGGGGACCCATCTCCAGCCATAGGCCATTTTTGTGCCTGGCGCGACGCCAAGTGGGAAAGGGTGGTGTCGAGGCTGAAGACAGCAGGAAAGCCTGCAGCCCCCAGGTCTGTGGGGCTACGCAAGCGGTTCCCAAAGAGCTTTAGAACAAGGCATAGTTTTCCCTGCTGGCTCTTTGGGCGGGGGACCCATCTCCAGCCGTATGGCCATTTTTGTGCCTGATGCGGCGCCAAGTGGGAAAGGGTGCTGTCGAGGCTGAAGGCAGCAGGAAAGCCCGCAGCCCCCAGGTCTGTGGGGCCAAGCAAGCGGTTCCCAAAGAGCTTTAGAACAAGGCATAGTTTTCCCTGCTGGCTCTTTTGGCATGGGACCCATCTCCAGCCATAGGCCATTTTTGTGCCTGGCGCGGCGCCAAGTGGGAAAGGGTGGCTTTGAGGCTGAAGGCAGCAGGAAAGCCTGCAGCCCCCAGGTTTGTGGGGCTACGCAAGCGGTTCCCAAAGAGCTTTAGAACAAGGCATAGTTTTCCCTGCTGGCTCCTTGGGCGGGGGAACCATCTCCAGCCGTATGGCCATTTTTGTGCCTGGCACGACGCCAAGTGGGAAAGGGTGGCTTTGAGGCTGAAGGCAGCAGCAAAGCCTGCAGCCCCCAGGTCTGTGGGGCTACGCAAGCGGTTCCCAAAGAGCTTTAGAACAAGGCATAGTTTTCCCTGCTGGCTCCTTGGCGGGGGACCCATCTCCAGCCGTATGGCCATTTTTGTGCCTGGCGCGGCGCCAAGTGGGAAAGGGTGGTGTCAAGTCTGAAGGCAGCAGGAAAGCCCGCAGCCCCCAGGTCTGTGGGGCTACGCAAGCGGTTCCCAAAGAGCTTTAGAACAAGGCATAGTTTTCCCTGCTGGCTCTTTGGGCGGGAGACCCATCTCCAGCCATAGGCCATTTTTGTGCCTGGCGCGACGCCAAGTGGGAAAGGGTGTTGTCGAGGCTGAAGGCAGCAGCAAACCCCGCAGCCCCCTGGTCTGTGGGGCCAAGCAAGCGGTTCCCAAAGAGCTTTAGAACAAGGCATAGTTTTCCCTGCTGGCTCTTTGGGTGGGAGACCCATCTCCAGCCATAGGCCATTTTTGTGCCTGGCGCGATGCCAAGTGGGAAAGGGTGGTGTCGAGGCTGAAGGCAGCAGGGAAGCCTGCAGCCCCCAGGTCTGTGGGGCTACGCAAGCGGTTCCCAAAGAGCTTTAGAACAAGGCATAGTTTTCCCTGCTGGCTCTTTGGGCGGGGGACCCATCTGCAGCCGTATGGCCATTTTTGTGCCTGGCGCGGCGCCAAGTGGGAAAAGGTGGTTTTGAGGCTGAAGGCAGCAGCAAAGCCCGCAGTCCCCAGGTCTGTGGGGCTACGCAAGCGGTTCCCAAAGAGCTTTAGAACAAGGCATAGTTTTCCCTGCTGGCTCTTTTGGCATGGGACCCATCTCCAGCCATAGGCCATTTTTGTGCCTGGCGCGGCGCCAAGTGGGAAAGGGTGGCTTTGAGGCTGAAGGCAGCAGGAAAGCCCGCAGCCCCCAGGTCTGTGGGTCTACGCAAGCGGTTCCCAAAGAGCTTTAGAACAAGGCATAGTTTTCCCTGCTGGCTCCTTGGGCGGGGGAACCATCTCCAGCCGTATGGCCATTTTTGGGCCTGGCGCGGCGCCAAGTGGGAAAGGGTGTTGTCGAGTCTGAAGGCAGCAGGAAAGCCCGCAGCCCCCAGGTCTGTGGGGCTACGCAAGCGGTTCCCAAAGAGCTTTAGAACAAGGCATAATTTTCCCTGCTGGCTCTTTGGGCGGGGGACCCATCTCCAGCCATATGGCCATTTTTGAGCCTGGCGCAGCGCCAAGTGGGAAAGGGTGGTTTTGAGGCTGAAGGCAGCAGGAAAGCCCGCAGCCCCCAGGTCTGTGGGGCTACGCAAGCGGTTCCCAAAGAGCTTTAGAACAAGGCATAGTTTTCCCTGCTGGCTCTTTGGGCGGGGGACCCATCTGCAGCCGTATGGCCATTTTTGTGCCTGGCACGACGCCAAGTGGGAAAGGGTGGCTTTGAGGCTGAAGGCAGCAGCAAAGCCCGCAGCCCCCAGGTCTGTGGGGCTACGCAAGCGGTTCCCAAAGAGCTTTAGAACAAGGCATAGTTTTCCCTGCTGGCTCCTTGGGCGGGGGACCCATCTCCAGCCGTATGGCCATTTTTGTGCCTGGCGCGGCGCCAAGTGGGAAAGGGTGGTGTCGAGTCTGAAGGCAGCAGGAAAGCCCGCAGCCCCCAGGTCTGTGGGGCTACGCAAGCGGTTCCCAAAGTGCTTTAGAACAAGGCATAGTTTTCCCTGCTGGCTCTTTGGGCGGGAGACCCATCTCCAGCCATAGGCCATTTTTGTGCCTGGCGCGACGCCAAGTGGGAAAGGGTGTTGTCGAGGCTGAAGGCAGCAGCAAAGCCCGCAGCCCCCAGGTCTGTGGGGCCAAGCAAGCGGTTCCCAAAGAGCTTTAGAACAAGGCATAGTTTTCCCTGCTGGTTCTTTGGGCGGGGGACCCATCTCCAGTCGTATGGCTATTTTTATGCCTGGCGCGGCGCCAAGTGGGAAAGGGTGGCTTTGAGGCTGAAGGCAGCAGGAAAGCCTGCAGCCCCCAGGTTTGTGGGGCTACGCAAGCGGTTCCCAAAGAGCTTTAGAACAAGGCATAGTTTTCCCTGCTGGCTCCTTGGGCGGGGGACCCATCTCCAGCCATAGGCCATTTTTGTGCCTGGCGCGACGCCAAGTGGGAAAGGGTGGTGTCGAGGCTGAAGACAGCAGGAAAGCCTGCAGCCCCCAGGTCTGTGGGGCTACGCAAGCGGTTCCCAAAGAGCTTTAGAACAAGGCATAGTTTTCCCTGCTGGCTCTTTGGGCGGGGGACCCATCTCCAGCCGTATGGCCATTTTTGTGCCTGATGCGGCGCCAAGTGGGAAAGGGTGCTGTCGAGGCTGAAGGCAGCAGGAAAGCCCGCAGCCCCCAGGTCTGTGGGGCCAAGCAAGCGGTTCCCAAAGAGCTTTAGAACAAGGCATAGTTTTCCCTGCTGGCTCTTTTGGCATGGGACCCATCTCCAGCCATAGGCCATTTTTGTGCCTGGCGCGGCGCCAAGTGGGAAAGGGTGGCTTTGAGGCTGAAGGCAGCAGGAAAGCCTGCAGCCCCCAGGTTTGTGGGGCTACGCAAGCGGTTCCCAAAGAGCTTTAGAACAAGGCATAGTTTTCCCTGCTGGCTCCTTGGGCGGGGGAACCATCTCCAGCCGTATGGCCATTTTTGTGCCTGGCGCGGCGCCAAGTTGGAAAGGGTGGTGTCGAGTCTGAAGGCAGCAGGAAAGCCTGCAGCCCCCAGGTCTGTGGGGCTACGCAAGCGGTTCCCAAAGAGCTTTAGAACAAGGCATAGTTTTCCCTGCTGGCTCTTTGGGCGGGGGACCCATCTCCAGCCATAGGCAATTTTTGAGCCTGGCGCAGCGCCAAGTGGGAAAGGGTGGTTTTGAGGCTGAAGGCAGCAGGAAAGCCCGCAGCCCCCAGGTCTGTGGGGCTACGCAAGCGGTTCCCAAAGAGCTGTAGAACAAGGCATAATTTTCCCTCCTGGCTCTTTGGGCGGGGGACCCATCTCCAGCCGTATGGCCATTTTTGCGCCTGGCGCAGTGCCAAGTGGGAAAGGGTGCTGTCGAGGCTGAAGGCAGCATGAAAGCCCACAGCCCCCAGGTCTGTGGGGCTACGCAAGCGGTTCCCAAAGAGCTTTAGAACAAGGCATAGTTTTCCCTGCTGGCTCTCTGGGCGGGGGACCCATCTCCAGCCATAGGCCATTTTTGTGCCTGGCGCGACGCCAAGTGGGAAAGGGTGGCTTTGAGGCTGAAGGCAGCAGGAAAGCCTGCAGCCCCCAGGTCTGTGGGGCTACGCAAGCGGTTCCCAAAGAGCTTTAGAACAAGGCATAGTTTTCCCTGCTGGCTCCTTGGGCGGGGGACCCATCTCCAGCCGTATGGCCATTTTTGTGCCTGGCGCGGCGCCAAGTGGGAAAAGGTGGTTTTGAGGCTGAAGGCAGCAGCAAAGCCCGCAGCCCCCAGGTCTGTGGGGCTACGCAAGCGGTTCCCAAAGAGCTTTAGAACAAGGCATAGTTTTCCCTGCTGGCTCTTTGGGCGGGGGACCCATCTGCAACCGTATGGCCATTTTTGTGCCTGATGCGGCGCCAAGTGGGAAAGGGTGCTGTCGAGGCTGAAGGCAGCAGGAAAGCCCGCAGCCCCCAGGTCTGTGGGGCCAAGCAAGCGGTTCCCAAAGAGCTTTAGAACAAGGCATAGTTTTCCCTGCTGGCTCTTTGGGCATGGGACCCATCTCCAGCCATAGGCCATTTTTGTGCCTGGCGCGGCGCCAAGTGGGAAAGGGTGGCTTTGAGGCTGAAGGCAGCAGGAAAGCCCGCAGCCCCCAGGTCTGTGGGGCTACGCAAGCGGTTCCCAAAGAGCTTTAGAACAAGGCATAGTTTTCCCTGCTGGCTCCTTGGGCGGGGGAACCATCTCCAGCCGTATGGCCATTTTTGGGCCTGGCGCGGCGCCAAGTGGGAAAGGGTGGTGTCGAGTCTGAAGGCAGCAGGAAAGCCCGCAGCCCCCAGGTCTGTGGGGCTACGCAAGCGGTTCCCAAAGAGCTTTAGAACAAGGCATAATTTTCCCTGCTGGCTCTTTGGGCGGGGGACCCATCTCCAGCCATAGGCAATTTTTGAGCCTGGCGCAGCGCCAAGTGGGAAAGGGTGGTTTTGAGGCTGAAGGCAGCAGGAAAGCCCGCAGCCCCCAGGTCTGTGGGGCTACGCAAGCGGTTCCCAAAGAGCTTTAGAACAAGGCATATTTTTCCCTGCTGGCTCTTTGGGCGGGGGACCCATCTGCAGCCGTATGGCCATTTTGTGCCTGGCACGACGCCAAGTGGGAAAGGGTGGCTTTGAGGCTGAAGGCAGCAGGAAAGCCTGCAGCCCCCAGGTCTGTGGGGCTACGCAAGCGGTTCCCAAAGAGCTTTAGAACAAGGCATAGTTTTCCCTGCAGGCTCCTTGGGCGGGGGACCCATCTCCAGCCGTATGGCCATTTTTGTGCCTGGCGCGGCGCCAAGTGGGAAAAGGTGGTTTTGAGGCTGAAGGCAGCAGCAAAGCCCGCAGCCCCCAGGTCTGTGGGGCTACGCAAGCGGTTCCCAAAGAGCTTTAGAACAAGGCATAGTTTTCCCTGCTGGCTCTTTGGGCGGGGGACCCATCTGCAACCGTATGGCCATTTTTGTGCCTGATGCGGCGCCAAGTGGGAAAGGGTGCTGTCGAGGCTGAAGGCAGCAGGAAAGCCCGCAGCCCCCAGGTCTGTGGGGCCAAGCAAGCGGTTCCCAAAGAGCTTTAGAACAAGGCATAGTTTTCCCTGCTGGCTCTTTGGGCATGGGACCCATCTCCAGCCATAGGCCATTTTTGTGCCTGGCGCGGCGCCAAGTGGGAAAGGGTGGCTTTGAGGCTGAAGGCAGCAGGAAAGCCCGCAGCCCCCAGGTCTGTGGGGCTACGCAAGCGGTTCCCAAAGAGCTTTAGAACAAGGCATAGTTTTCCCTGCTGGCTCCTTGGGCGGGGGAACCATCTCCAGCCGTATGGCCATTTTTGGGCCTGGCGCGGCGCCAAGTGGGAAAGGGTGGTGTCGAGTCTGAAGGCAGCAGGAAAGCCCGCAGCCCCCAGGTCTGTGGGGCTACGCAAGCGGTTCCCAAAGAGCTTTAGAACAAGGCATAATTTTCCCTGCTGGCTCTTTGGGCGGGGGACCCATCTCCAGCCATAGGCAATTTTTGAGCCTGGCGCAGCGCCAAGTGGGAAAGGGTGGTTTTGAGGCTGAAGGCAGCAGGAAAGCCCGCAGCCCCCAGGTCTGTGGGGCTACGCAAGCGGTTCCCAAAGAGCTTTAGAACAAGGCATATTTTTCCCTGCTGGCTCTTTGGGCGGGGGACCCATCTGCAGCCGTATGGCCATTTTTGTGCCTGGCACGACGCCAAGTGGGAAAGGGTGGCTTTGAGGCTGAAGGCAGCAGCAAAGCCCGCAGCCCCCAGGTCTGTGGGGCTACGCAAGCGGTTCCCAAAGAGCTTTAGAACAAGGCATAGTTTTCCCTGCTGGTTCTTTGGGCGGGGGACCCATCTCCAGTCGTATGGCTATTTTTATGCCTGGCGCGGCGCCAAGTGGGAAAGGGTGGCTTTGAGGCTGAAGGCAGCAGCAAAGCCCGCAGGCCCCAGGTTTGTGGGGCTACGCAAGCGCTTCCCAAAGAGCTTTAGAACAAGGCATAGTTTTCCCTGCTGGCCTTTTGGGCGGGGGACCCATCTCCAGCCGTATGGCCATTTTTGTGCCTGATGCGGCGCCAAGTGGGAAAGGGTGCTGTCGAGGCTGAAGGCAGCAGGAAAGCCCGCAGCCCCCAGGTCTGTGGGGCCAAGCAAGCGGTTCCCAAAGAGCTTTAGAACAAGGCATAATTTTCCCTCCTGGCTCTTTGGGCGGGGGACCCATCTCCAGCCGTATGGCCATTTTTGCGCCTGGCGCAGTGCCAAGTGGGAAAGGGTGCTGTCGAGGCTGAAGGCAGCATGAAAGCCCACAGCCCCCAGGTCTGTGCGGCTACGCAAGCGGTTCCCAAAGAGCTTTAGAACAAGGCATAGTTTTCCCTGCTGGCTCCTTGGGCGGGGGACCCATCTCCAGCCGTATGGCCATTTTTGTGCCTGGTGCGTCGCCAAGTGGGAAAGGGTGGTTTTGAGGCTGAAGGCAGCAGGAAAGCCCGCAGCCCCCAGGTCTGTGGGGCTACGCAAGCGGTTCCCAAAGAGCTTTAGAACAAGGCATGGTTTTCCCTGCTGGCTCTTTGGGCGGGGGACCCATCTCCAGTCGTATGGCTATTTTTATGCCTGGCGCGATGCGTAGTGGGAAAGGGTGGTTTTGAGGCTGAAGGCAGCAGGAAAGCCCACAGCCCCCAGGTCTGTGGGGCTACGCAAGCGGTTCCCAAAGAGCTTTAGAACAAGGCATAGTTTTCCCTGCTGGCTCTTTGGGCGGGGGACCCATCTCCAGCCGTATGGCCATTTTTGTGCCTGGCCAGGCGCCAAGTGGGAAAGGATGGTGTCGAGGCTGAAGGCAGCAGGGAAGCCTGCAGCCCCCAGGTCTGTGGGGCTACGCAAGCGGTTCCCAAAGAGCTTTAGAACAAGGCATAGTTTTCCCTGCTGGCTCTTTGGGCGGGGGACCCATCTCCAGTCGTATGGCTATTTTTATGCCTGGCGCGGTGCGTAGTCGGAAAGGGTGGTTTTGAGGCTGAAGGCAGCAGGAAAGCCCGCAGCCCCCAGGTCTGTGGGGCTACGCAAGCAGTTCCCAAAGAGCTTTAGAACAAGGCATAATTTTCCCTGCTGGCTCTTTGGGCGGGGGACCCATCTCCAGCCGTATGGCCATTTTTGTGCCTGGCGCGGCGCCAAGTGGGAAAGGGTGGCTTTGAGGCTGAAGGCAGCAGGAAAGCCCGCAGCCCCCAGGTCTGTGGGGCTACGCAAGTGGTTCCCAAAGAGCTTTAGAACAAGGCATAGTTTTCCCTGCTGGCTCTTTGGGCGGGGGACCCATATCCAGCCATATGGCCATTTTTATGCCTGGCGCGGCGCCAAGTGGGAAAAGGTGGTTTTGAGGCTGAAGGCAGCAGGAAAGCCCGCAGCCCCCAGGTCTGTGGGGCTACGCAAGCGGTTCCCAAAGAGCTTTAGAACAAGGCATAGTTTTCCCTGCTGGCTCTTTGGGCAGGGGACCCATCTCCAGCCATATGGCCATTTTTGTGCCTGATGCGGCACCAAGTGGGAAAGGGTGGTTTTGAGGCTGAAGGCAGCAGGAAAGCCTACAGCCCCCAGGTCTGTGGGGCTACGCAAGCGGTTCCCAAAGAGCTTTAGAACAAGGCATAGTTTTCCCTGCTGGCTCCTTGGGCGGGGGAACCATCTCCAGCCGTATGGCCATTTTTGTGCCTGGCGCGGCGCCAAGTGGGAAAGGGTGGTGTCGAGGCTGAAGGCAGCAGGAAAGCCCGCAGCCCCCAGGTCTGTGGGGCTACGCAAGTGGTTCCCAAAGAGCTTTAGAACAAGGCAGAGTTTTCCCTGCTGGCTCTTTGGGCGGGGGACCCATCTCCAGCCATAGGCAATTTTTGTGCCTGGCGCAGCGCCAAGTGGGAAAGGGTGGTTTTGAGGCTGAAGGCAGCAGCAAAGCCTGCAGCCCCCAGGTCTGTGGGGCTACGCAAGCGGTTCCCAAAGAGCTTTAGAACAAGGCATAGTTTTCCCTGCTGGCTCTTTGGGCGGGGGACCCATCTCCAGCCATATGGCCATTTTTGTGCCTGGTGCGGCGCCAAGTGGGAAAGGGTGTTGTCGAAGCTGAAGGCAGCAGCAAAGCCTGCAGCCCCCAGGTCTGTGGGGCTACGCAAGCGGTTCCCAAAGAGCTTTAGAACAAGGCATGGTTTTCCCTGCTGGCTCTTTGGGCGGGGGACCCATCTCCAGCCATAGGCCATTTTTGTGCCTGGCGCGATGCGTAGTGGGAAAGGGTGGTTTTGAGGCTGAAGGCAGCAGGAAAGCCCGCAGCCCCCAGGTCTGTGGGGCTACGCAAGCGGTTCCCAAAGAGCTTTAGAACAAGGCATAATTTTCCCTGCTGGCTCTTTGGGCGGGGGACCCATCTCCAGCCGTATGGCCATTTTTGTGCCTGGCCAGGCGCCAAGTGGGAAAGGATGGTGTCGAGGCTGAAGGCAGCAGGAAAACCCGCAGCCCCCAGGTCTGTGGGGCTACGCAAGCGGTTCCCAAAGAGCTTTAGAACAAGGCATAGTTTTCCCTGCTGGCTCTTTGGGCGGGAGACCCATCTCCAGCCATAGGCCATTTTTTTTGCCTGGCGCGACGCCAAGTGGGAAAGGGTGGTGTCGAGGCTGAAGGCAGCAGCAAAGCCTGCAGCCCCCAGGTCTGTGGGGCTACGCAAGCGGTTCCCAAAGAGCTTTAGAACAAGGCATAGTTTTCCCTGCTGGCTCTTTGGGCGGGGGACCCATCTCCAGTCGTATGGCTATTTTTATGCCTGGCGCGGTGCGTAGTCGGAAAGGGTGGTTTTGAGGCTGAAGGCAGCAGGAAAGCCCGCAGCCCCCAGGTCTGTGGGGCTACGCAAGCGGTTCCCAAAGAGCTTTAGAACAAGGCATAATTTTCCCTGCTGGCTCTTTGGGCGGGGGACCCATCTCCAGCCGTATGGCCATTTTTGTGCCTGGCGCGACGCCAAGTGGGAAAGGGTGTTGTCGAGGCTGAAGGCAGCAGCAAAGCCCGCAGCCCCAGGTCTGTGGGGCTACGCAAGCGGTTCCCAAAGAGCTTTAGAACAAGGCATAGTTTTCCCTGCTGGTTCTTTGGGCGGGGGGACCCATCTCCAGTCGTATGGCTATTTTTATGCCTGGCGCGGCGCCAAGTGGGAAAGGGTGGCTTTGAGGCTGAAGGCAGCAGGAAAGCCTGCAGCCCCCAGGTTTGTGGGGCTACGCAAGCGGTTCCCAAAGAGCTTTAGAACAAGGCATAGTTTTCCCTGCTGGCTCTTTGGGCGGGGGACCCATCTCCAGCCGTATGGCCATTTTTGTGCCTGATGCGGCGCCAAGTGGGAAAGGGTGCTGTCGAGGCTGAAGGCAGCAGGAAAGCCCGCAGCCCCCAGGTCTGTGGGGCCAAGCAAGCGGTTCCCAAAGAGCTTTAGAACAAGGCATAGTTTTCCCTGCTGGCTCTTTTGGCATGGGACCCATCTCCAGCCATAGGCCATTTTTGTGCCTGGCGCGGCGCCAAGTGGGAAAGGGTGGCTTTGAGGCTGAAGGCAGCAGGAAAGCCCGCAGCCCCCAGGTTTGTGGGGCTACGCAAGCGGTTCCCAAAGAGCTTTAGAACAAGGCATAGTTTTCCCTGCTGGCTCCTTGGGCGGGGGAACCATCTCCAGCCGTATGGCCATTTTTGGGCCTGGCGCGGCGCCAAGTGGGAAAGGGTGGTGTCGAGTCTGAAGGCAGCAGGAAAGCCTGCAGCCCCCAGGTCTGTGGGGCTACGCAAGCGGTTCCCAAAGAGCTTTAGAACAAGGCATAGTTTTCCCTGCTGGCTCTTTGGGCGGGGGACCCATCTCCAGCCATAGGCAATTTTTGAGCCTGGCGCAGCGCCAAGTGGGAAAGGGTGGTTTTGAGGCTGAAGGCAGCAGGAAAGCCCGCAGCCCCCAGGTCTGTGGGGCTACGCAAGCGGTTCCCAAAGAGCTTTAGAACAAGGCATAATTTTCCCTGCTGGCTCTTTGGGCGGGGGACCCATCTCCAGCCGTATGGCCATTTTTGCGCCTGGCGCAGTGCCAAGTGGGAAAGGGTGCTGTCGAGGCTGAAGGCAGCATGAAAGCCCACAGCCCCCAGGTCTGTGGGCTACGCAAGCGGTTCCCAAAGAGCTTTAGAACAAGGCATAGTTTTCCCTGCTGGCTCTCTGGGCGGGGGACCCATCTCCAGCCGTATGGCCATTTTTGTGCCTGGCGCGACGCCAAGTGGGAAAGGGTGGCTTTGAGGCTGAAGGCAGCAGGAAAGCCTGCAGCCCCCAGGTCTGTGCGGCTACGCAAGCGGTTCCCAAAGAGCTTTAGAACAAGGCATAGTTTTCCCTGCTGGCTCCTTGGGCGGGGGACCCATCTCCAGCCGTATGGCCATTTTTGTGCCTGGTGCGTCGCCAAGTGGGAAAGGGTGGTTTTGAGGCTGAAGGCAGCAGGAAAGCCCGCAGCCCCCAGGTCTGTGGGGCTACGCAAGCGGTTCCCAAAGAGCTTTAGAACAAGGCATGGTTTTCCCTGCTGGCTCTTTGGGCGGGGGACCCATCTCCAGCCGTATGGCCATTTTTGTGCCTGGCGCGGTGCGTAGTGGGAAAGGGTGGTTTTGAGGCTGAAGGCAGCAGGAAAGCCCACAGCCCCCAGGTCTGTGGGGCTACGCAAGCGGTTCCCAAAGAGCTTTAGAACAAGGCATAGTTTTCCCTGCTGGCTCTTTGGGCGGGGGACCCATCTCCAGCCGTATGGCCATTTTTGTGCCTGGCCAGGCGCCAAGTGGGAAAGGATGGTGTCGAGGCTGAAGGCAGCAGGAAAACCCGCAGCCCCCAGGTCTGTGGGGCTACGCAAGCGGTTCCCAAAGAGCTTTAGAACAAGGCATAGTTTTCCCTGCTGGCTCTTTGGGCGGGAGACCCATCTCCAGCCATAGGCCATTTTTGTGCCTGGCGCGACGCCAAGTGGGAAAGGGTGGTGTCGAGGCTGAAGGCAGCAGGGAAGCCTGCAGCCCCCAGGTCTGTGGGGCTACGCAAGCGGTTCCCAAAGAGCTTTAGAACAAGGCATAGTTTTCCCTGCTGGCTCTTTGGGCGGGGGACCCATCTCCAGTCGTATGGCTATTTTTATGCCTGGCGCGGTGCGTAGTCGGAAAGGGTGGTTTTGAGGCTGAAGGCAGCAGGAAAGCCCGCAGCCCCCAGGTCTGTGGGGCTACGCAAGCAGTTCCCAAAGAGCTTTAGAACAAGGCATAGTTTTCCCTGATGGCTCTTTGGGCGGGGGACCCATCTCCAGCCGTATGGCCATTTTTGTGCCTGGCGCGGCGCCAAGTGGAAAAGGGTGGCTTTGAGGCTGAAGGCAGCAGGAAAGCCCGCAGCCCCCAGGTCTGTGGGGCTACGCAAGTGGTTCCCAAAGAGCTTTAGAACAAGGCATAGTTTTCCCTGCTGGCTCTTTGGGCGGGGGACCCATATCCAGCCATATGGCCATTTTTATGCCTGGCGCGGCGCCAAGTGGGAAAAGGTGGTTTTGAGGCTGAAGGCAGCAGGAAAGCCCGCAGCCCCCAGGTCTGTGGGGCTACGCAAGCGTTTCCCAAAGAGCTTTAGAACAAGGCATAGTTTTCCCTGCTGGCTCCTTGGGGAGGGGACCCATCTCCAGCCGTATGGCCATTTTTGTGCCTGATGCGGCACCAAGTGGGAAAGGGTGGTTTTGAGGCTGAAGGCAGCAGGAAAGCCTACAGCCCCCAGGTCTGTGGGGCTACGCAAGCGGTTCCCAAAGAGCTTTAGAACAAGGCATAGTTTTCCCTGCTGGCTCCTTGGGCGGGGGACCCATCTCCAGCCGTATGGCCATTTTTGTGCCTGGCGCGGCGCCAAGTGGGAAAGGGTGGTGTCGAGGCTGAAGGCAGCAGGAAAGCCCGCAGCCCCCAGGTCTGTGGGGCTACGCAAGTGGTTCCCAAAGAGCTTTAGAACAAGGCAGAGTTTTCCCTGCTGGCTCTTTGGGCGGGGGACCCATCTCCAGCCATAGGCAATTTTTGTGCCTGGCGCAGCGCCAAGTGGGAAAGGGTGGTTTTGAGGCTGAAGGCAGCAGCAAAGCCTGCAGCCCCCAGGTCTGTGGGGCTACGCAAGCGGTTCCCAAAGAGCTTTAGAACAAGGCATAGTTTTCCCTGCTGGCTCTTTGGGCGGGGGACCCATCTCCAGCCATATGGCCATTTTTGTGCCTGGTGCGGCGCCAAGTGGGAAAGGGTGTTGTCGAAGCTGAAGGCAGCAGCAAAGCCTGCAGCCCCCAGGTCTGTGGGGCTACGCAAGCGGTTCCCAAAGAGCTTTAGAACAAGGCATAGTTTTCCTTGCTGGGTTTTTGGGCATGGGACCCATCTCCAGCCATAGGCCATTTTTGTGCCTGGCGCGACGCCAAGTGGGAAAGGGTGGCTTTGAGGCTGAAGGCAGCAGGAAAGCCTGCAGCCCCCAGGTCTGTGGGGCTACGCAAGCGGTTCCCAAAGAGCTTTAGAACAAGGCATAGTTTTCCCTGCTGGCTCCTTGGGCGGGGGACCCATCTCCAGCCGTATGGCCATTTTTGTGCCTGGTGCGTCACCAAGTGGGAAAGGGTGGTTTTGAGGCTGAAGGCAGCAGGAAAGCCCGCAGCCCCCAGGTCTGTGGGACTACGCAAGCGGTTCCCAAAGAGCTTTAGAACAAGGCATGGTTTTCCCTGCTGGCTCTTTGGGCGGGGGACCCATCTCCAGTCGTATGGCTATTTTTATGCCTGGCGCGATGCGTAGTGGGAAAGGGTGGTTTTGAGGCTGAAGGCAGCAGGAAAGCCCGCAGCCCCCAGGTCTGTGGGGCTACGCAAGCGGTTCCCAAAGAGCTTTAGAACAAGGCATAGTTTTCCCTGCTGGCTCTTTGGGCGGGGGACCCATCTCCAGCCGTATGGCCATTTTTGTGCCTGGCCAGGCGCCAAGTGGGAAAGGATGGTGTCGAGGCTGAAGGCAGCAGGAAAACCCGCAGCCCCCAGGTCTGTGGGGCTACGCAAGCGGTTCCCAAAGAGCTTTAGAACAAGGCATAGTTTTCCCTGCTGGCTCTTTGGGCGGGAGACCCATCTCCAGCCATAGGCCATTTTTTTGCCTGGCGCGACGCCAAGTGGGAAAGGGTGGTGTCGAGGCTGAAGGCAGCAGGGAAGCCTGCAGCCCCCAGGTCTGTGGGGCTACGCAAGCGGTTCCCAAAGAGCTTTAGAACAAGGCATAGTTTTCCCTGCTGGCTCTTTGGGCGGGGGACCCATCTCCAGTCGTATGGCTATTTTTATGCCTGGCGCGGTGCGTAGTCGGAAAGGGTGGTTTTGAGGCTGAAGGCAGCAGGAAAGCCCGCAGCCCCCAGGTCTGTGGGGCTACGCAAGCGGTTCCCAAAGAGCTTTAGAACAAGGCATAATTTTCCCTGCTGGCTCTTTGGGCGGGGGACCCATCTGCAGCCGTATGGCCATTTTTGTGCCTGGCGCGGCGCCAAGTGGGAAAGGGTGGCTTTGAGGCTGAAGGCAGCAGGAAAGCCCGCAGCCCCCAGGTCTGTGGGGCTACGCAAGTGGTTCCCAAAGAGCTTTAGAACAAGGCATAGTTTTCCCTGCTGGCTCTTTGGGCGGGGGACCCATCTCCAGCCATAGGCAATTTTTGTGCCTGGCGCAGCGCCAAGTGGGAAAGGGTGGTTTTGAGGCTGAAGGCAGCAGCAAAGCCTGCAGCCCCCAGGTCTGTGGGGCTACGCAAGCGGTTCCCAAAGAGCTTTAGAACAAGGCATAGTTTTCCCTGCTGGCTCTTTGGGCGGGGGACCCATCTCCAGCCATATGGCCATTTTTGTGCCTGGTGCGGCGCCAAGTGGGAAAGGGTGTTGTCGAAGCTGAAGGCAGCAGGAAAGCCCGCAGCCCCCAGGTCTGTGGGGCTACGCAAGCGGTTCCCAAAGAGCTTTAGAACAAGGCATAGTTTTCCTTGCTGGGTCTTTGGGCATGGGACCCATCTCCAGCCATAGACCATTTTTGTGCCTACCGCGGCGCCAAGTGGGAAAGGGTGGTTTTGAGGCTGAAGGCAGCAGGAAAGCCCGCAGCCCCCAGGTCTGTGGGGCTACGCAAGCGGTTCCCAAAGAGCTTTAGAACAAGGCATAATTTTCCCTGCTGGCTCTTTGGGCGGGGGACCCATCTCCAGCCATAGGCCATTTTTGTGCCTGGCCCGGCGCCAAGTGGGAAAGGGTGGCTTTGAGGCTGAAGGCAGCAGCAAAGCCCGCAGCCCCCAGGTCTGTTGGGCTACGCAAGCGGTTCCCAAAGAGCTTTAGAACAAGGCATAGTATTCCCTGCTGGCTCTCTGGGCGGGGGACCCATATCCCGTCGTATGGCTATTTTTATGCCTGGCGCGGTGCGTAGTGGCATAGGGTGGTTTTGAGGCTGAAGGCAGCAGGAAAGCCCGCAGCCCCCAGGTCTGTGGGGCTACGCAAGTGGTTCCCAAAGAGCTTTAGAACAAGGCATAGTATTCCCTGCTGGCTCTCTGGGCGGGGGACCCATATCCCGTCGTATGGCTATTTTTATGCCTGGCGCGGTGCGTAGTGGCATAGGGTGGTTTTGAGGCTGAAGGCAGCAGGAAAGCCCGCAGCCCCCAGGTCTGTGGGGCTACGCAAGCGGTTCCCAAAGAGCTTTAGAACAAGGCATAGTATTCCCTGCTGGCTCTCTGGGCGGGGGACCCATATCCCGTCGTATGGCTATTTTTATGCCTGGCGCGGTGCGTAGTGGCATAGGGTGGTTTTGAGGCTGAAGGCAGCAGGAAAGCCCGCAGCCCCCAGGTCTGTGGGGCTACGCAAGTGGTTCCCAAAGAGCTTTAGAACAAGGCATAGTTTTCCCTGCTGGCTCTTTGGGCATGGGACCCATCTCCAGCCATATGGCCATTTTTGTGCCTGGTGCGGCGCCAAGTGGGAAAGGGTGTTGTCGAGGCTGAAGGCAGCAGGAAAGCCCGCAGCCCCCAGGTCTGTGGGGCTACGCAAGCGGTTCCCAAAGAGCTTTAGAACAAGGCATAGTTTTCCCTGCTGGCTCTCTGGGCGGGGGACCCATATCCCGTCGTATGGCTATTTTTATGCCTGGCGCGGTGCGTAGTGGGAAAGGGTGGTGTCGAGTCTGAAGGCAGCAGGAAAGCCCGCAGCCCCCAGGTCTGTGGGGCTACGCAAGTGGTTCCCAAAGAGCTTTAGAACAAGGCATAATTTTCCCTGCTGGCTCTTTGGGCGGGGGACCCATCTCCAGCCATAGGCAATTTTTGTGCCTGGCGCAGCGCCAAGTGGGAAAGGGTGGTTTTGAGGCTGAAGGCAGCGGGAAAGCCTGCAGCCCCCAGGTTTGTGGGGCTACGCAAGCGGTTCCCAAAGAGCTTTAGAACAAGGCATAATTTTCCCTGCTGGCTCTTTGGGCGGGGGGACCCATCTCCAGCCGCATGGCCATTTTTGCGCCTGGCGCAGTGCCAAGTGGGAAAGGGTGGTGTCGAGGCTGAAGGCAGCAGGAAAGCCCGCAGCCCCCAGGTCTGTGGGGCTACGCAAGCGGTTCCCAAAGAGCTTTAGAACAAGGCATAGTTTTCCCTGCTGGCTCTTTGGGCATGGGACCCATCTCCAGCCATATGGCCATTTTTGTGCCTGGTGCGGCGCCAAGTGGGAAAGGGTGGTTTTGAGGCTGAAGGCAGCAGGAAAGCCCGCAGCCCCCAGGTCTGTGCGGCTACGCAAGCGGTTCCCAAAGAGCTTTAGAACAAGGCATAGTTTTCCCTGCTGGCTCTTTTGGCAGGGGAACGATCTCCAGCCGTATGGCCATTTTTGTGCCTGGCGCGGCGCCAAGTGGGAAAGAGTGGTTTTGAGGCTGAAGGCATCGCGAAAGCCTGCCGTCCGAGGGTTTCTTAATGACTGTTCTTAATGATGTCTCCACAATGTGGAGTTTTGCAGGATTTGAAAAAGTAATAGACACAGTGAAATTGAGTCTATTGGAAACTTCCATACTTTTCCCTCCCTCTAAAATCTCTGCTGTCCTGTAGTATCCACTGCCTGCAACTGCTGTTGCAGGAGCAGACAGATTGGTATCAGATTTAGAAAAAAGGGACATCATTAAGAGGATTCACTCGCCTTTTTTTTCACCGGTGTGGCCAGTAAAGAAACCAAAAAGGCAATGGCGGTTCACAGTAGATTACGGAAAATTAAATGCCAACACTGCACCCCTGACCGCTGTGGTTCCGAATATCGCGGAAATTGTGACAATGATAAAAGGAGCTGCCCATCCTTGGAGGGTTGCCTTAGATTTTAAAGACATATTTTTTTATGATTCCCCTCCTTGAGCAGGACAAAGCGCAGTTTGCATTCGCATGGAAAGGAGTCCAATATACCTTTAACCGTTTTCCGCAAGGATACAAACATTCCCCCACTATTGCCCATAATGCTTTGGCTAAAGTGCTATCAGAGATTCCTGTTTCACAGGGATTTAGAGTATACCAATATATTATTGATGACATCTTAATAGGGGAGAGAACCAAGAAAGTGTACAAGACATGATGGAAAACATCCGAAAAACATTATCAGATTTGGGATTGGAAATTCCCGACTCAAAGTGTCAGGGACCCTCACAGGAAGTTAAATTCCTGGGGGTCTGGTGGATTAAGGGAGCTGCTTCGGTCCCTCAGGATACCCTGAAAAAATAGAACATGGACAGAATCCTTCCAGCACGAAGGAGTTACAGCAGGTCCTGGGAACTTTAAGTTATTGGCGTAAACACATCCCTGGCTTTTCCATCATTGCTCGCCCCCTTCATAGCTTGGCAAAAAAGGGTAAATCCTGGGTGTGGACTGAACAACACACTAATGCTCTGCAATTACTAATAAAGGAGCTAAGGTTATTCCAACAGCTTGGTCCTATTCATCCAACTGACCCTGTCCATGTAGAATGGGGGTTCAGTGAACATGGTTCCCGTTGTAATTTATGGCAGAAGGGACCAGCAGGACCGGAGAGACCATTAGAATTTTGCTCCCACTCCTTCAATGATACTGAATGCAGCTATTCAGACCTGGAGAAGGGTTTACTGTCCCTGGTGCGAGCGTTGCAACGAGCAGAGCAGATAAGAAGAGAACAGAGTGTGATCTTTCCTGGGACCTTTTCGCCTCCCAGATGTGGTCCTTAAAGGGACACCACCACCAGCTGGCATTGCCCAGAGAGCTACAGTTCGAAAGTGGTATGCTTATTTAGAAGGCATTAATGAAATGAAGCCAGTCTCTGAAGGCAGTGTTAAAGTATCCAAGGCTACTTCACAAGGATACCAAAGGATATAGATGGTGCCCTATTGTTCCAATCCCCACCAAACAGACCATCTCCGATCCAAGAAGCACCTCCTTTGAGGGACAGCAGTGATCTTAGAGGAGTGTGGTTTACTGGTGCGTCATCTCACCGTTAAAAAAATAAGTGCAAATATAAGGCCGTAGCACTGGAAGTAACAACGGGAGAAAGAGCAATTGAAACAGGGGAGGGTAGGGGAACTCAGAGCTGTCCTACTAGCTGCACAACATGGAGCCACCTCCTTTTACGCTGAGTCATATGCTGTTCTTAAAGGAGCCACTGAATGGCTAGGACACTGGGCAGCCAACGATTGGCAGGTGAATAGAGTCCCAGTTTGGGAGACAGATAATTGGAAGCAACTGTTGGAAATAGGAGGACAGAGACCATTGCACATTGCTTGGGTAAAAGGCCACGATCGTTCAAACTCGATCACTGCTCAGTTCAACCAACAGGTAGATGGCCTCACGCGGCTACAACAAATTGACATTGTAGATGATGGTCGGGAATGGGAACGCTTACTTGAATCGTTACATGTTAAACGTGGCCGCACAGGCCGTCCTGACCTGTGTCGGGAAGGTGGGTGGCTTGTGTCGGTTAAGCTGTGCGAACAAATAGTAACTGCCTGTTCACAATGTCGCCTACGACTCAGCAAAGATCATCCGAGTAAGGCGCCTCCCTTACACATGCGGGACAAGAAAGCGTTGTGGCATTCATGGCAGATTGATTATATTGGGCCCTTGAGATCATCAGGTGGGAAAAGATATGTCCTGGTAGGAGTGGAGATTATCTCCAGCCTCAGTATGGCCAGCAGTTTCAAACCAGCTACCAGGGACAACACAGTGAAAGGCCTAACAGGGTGGTTCAGCACACTTCCCCTTCCCGACGAAATCCAGAGTGAAAACGTTTCACACTTTACCGCTTCGGTGGTAGAAGATTGGGCCAAGGAAGAAGGGATTCGATGGGTATTTCATACTCCCTATTATCCCCAGGCTAATGGCATTGTTGAACGCACCAATAGATTGGTTAAGCGTTTTGCAAAAAGTCATGAACCTGGTTGGCATTTGCGATTGGATGATGCCATCTATCAACTAAATAACAAATGGAGTGGAGACGGCTGTCCTAAAATGAAAGCTTTCTGTGTACCTGCCAATATTATCTCGCCAAAGGCTGCCAATGAACCGGGAAAATACCCCGGAAGATTTCACCCTGGACTACCTGTGCTAGTGAAAATGCCTCAAAATGGGACGGTGCCAATGGTGCTACTCCCCAAAATCCCTATGCATGGGAAGCCAAGGATTGTTCAGGGAAGATACACCGGATCAGCACCCGGTGGACCGCACCTTCTTTTTAACCCCGTCGGTCGAATAAGACCGAGCAGATTTTCTTTTCCTTTATGTCTTACAGGAACCTTGGATGAGCTGTACAGACGGATTGGCCTCCGCTACCTTTGAATGTCTCCAGGGAATCCTGACATTGAACCTGGCAATAATACTACTTTTATGATGTATGGCTATTTGGAGGCCCAAATTCTAAAATGACGAATTGGCAGATGGAATTGATGCTATTCAGTTTCACCTTTTTATTCCCTGTTGTTTGTAGTCAAAGAGACCCAGAGTGGCCATGGTCTCAAGCCTTTCTCGTCTATAATACAAGACTACAGGGAGACCTCATGCTAACGCACCCTTTCCCAATATAGTCAAGCACAGTCTCTGGGGTTTCATCGGGATGTGTCTCAAAGTGACAAGCATTCTGGTTGGTGTCAAGACAAAGGTCTTGTGCTTTGAGAGTATTACTCTCACAAATGAATCCTTGTTGGTCTCGTGAAACGCATGCGTCAACATCAGCAGTTTGCCATTTAGTCTCATTTTGTCGTGCCCAACCTCTGTGCTGTGTTGGATAGAGTAGAGCTCCTTGGTGATTCAACCCCAGTGCGATGATTGGGTATATGGTGGATACTGAGGCATTGCGTATCGTTAAGACAAAAGCTGTGGCTTTGCTCTCAGTGGGATCGTAGGTGAAATTAACCAGATACCACCAGGATTGAAATTTTCTCTCAAACTCAATTGCGTTATCCCATATTACTTTTCGAATTTCGGTGGGCAAGGTGCCTTCTTCACCTTCCCTTATGATTTATGAGTTTTTGCAAAACGCTTAACCAATCCGTTGGTGCATTCAACAATGCCATTAGCCTGAGGATAATAGGGAGTATGAAATACCCATCGAATCCCTTCTTCTTTGGCCCAATCTTGTACCACTGTAGCGGTAAAGTGTGAACCGTTATCACTTTGGATTTCCTCGGGAAGGGGAAGTGTGCTGAACCACCCTTTTAGGCCTTTCACTGTGTTGTCCCCAGCAGCTGATTTGAAGCCAGTGGCCATACTGAGGCTGGAGATAATCTCCACTCCGACTAGGACATATCTTTTCCCACCTGATGATCTCAAGGGCCCAATATAATCAATCTGCCATGAATGCCACAACATTTTCTTGTCCCGCATGTGTAAGGGAGGCGCCTTACTCGGATGATCTTTGCTGAGTCGTAGGCGACATTGTGACCAGGCAGTTACTACTTGTTCGCACAGCTTAACCGACACAAGCCACCCCCGGGCTAGACCTTCCTGATACAGATCAGCACGGCCTGTATGGCCAGGCTTAATATGTAACCATTCCCGACCATCATCTACAGTGTCAATTTGTTGTAGCCGCGTGAGGCTATCTACCTGTTGGTTGAACTGAGCAGTGATCGAGTTTGAACGATCGTGGCCTTTTACCCAAGCAATGTGCAATGGTCTCTGTCCTCCTATTTCCAACAGTTGCTTCCAACTGTCTGTCTCCCAGATTGGGACTCTATTCACCTGCCAATCATTGGCTGCCCAGTATCCTAGCCATTCAGTGGCTCCTTTAAAAACAGCATATGAGTCAGTGTAAATGTAAGTAGCTCCATGTTGTGCAGCTAGTAGGACGGCTCTGAGTTCCCCTACTTGTGCCCTACCTTCTCCTGTTTCAATTGCTCTTTCCCCCGTTGCTACTTCCAGTGCTACGGCCTTGTATTTCCACTTGCTGTTCTCACGGTGAGATGACACACCAGTAAACCACACTCCTGTAAGATCACTGCCTGCTTTCAGAGGAGGTGCTTCTTGGATTGGAGATGGTCTGTTTGGTGGGGATTGGAACAATAGGGCACCATCTCTATCCTTCTGGAGCATGGATACTTTGATACTACCTTCAGAGACTGGCATGATAGCATTAATGCCTTCTAAATAAGCATACAACTTTCTAACTGTGGGTTTCTGGGCAATGCCGGCTGGCGGTGCTGTCCCTTTACGGACCACATCTGGGAGGCGAAAAGGTCCCAGGAAAGATCACACTCTGTTCTCTCCTTATCTGCTCTGCTCGTTGCAATGCTCGCACCAGGGACAGTAAACCCTTCTCCAGGTCTGAATAGCTGCTCTCAGTATCATTAAAGGCGTGAGAGCTAAATTCTAATGGTCTCTCCGGTCCTGCTGGTCCCTTCTGCCATAAATTACAACGGGAACCATGTTCACTGAGCCCCCATTCTACGTGGACAGGGTCAGTTGGATGTATGGGGCCAAGTTGTTGGAATAACCTTAGCTCTTTTATTAGCAATTCTAGTGCATTAGTGTGTTGTTCAGTCGACTCCCAGGATTTACCTTTTTTGAGCAAACAATAAAGGGGGCGAGCAATGATGGAAAAGCCAGGGATGTGTTTACGCTAATAACTTAAAGTTCCCAGGACTTGCTGTAACTCCTTCGTGCTGGAAGGATTCTGTCCATGTTCTATTTTTTCAGGGTATCCTGAGGGACAGAAGCAGCTCCCTTAATCCACCAGACCCCCAGGAATTTAACTTCCTGTGCGGGTCCCTGACACTTTGAGTCGGGAATTTCCAATCCCAAATCTGATAATGTTTTTCGGATGTTTTGCATCATGTCTTGTACACTTTCTTGGCTCTCTCCCCCTATTAAGATGTCGTCAATATATTGGTATACCGTACATCCCTGTGAAACAGGAATCTCTGATAGCACTTTAGCCAAAGCATTATGGGCAATAGTGGGGGAATGTTTGTATCCTTGCGGAAAGCGGTTAAAGGTATATTGGACTCCTTTCCATGTGAATGCAAACTGCGCTTTGTCCTGCTCAAGGAGGAGAATCATAAAAAAAATATGTCTTTAACATCTAAGGCAGCCACCCAAGCATGGGCAGCTCCTTTTATCATTGCCACAATTTCCGCGATATTCGGAACCGCAGCGGTCAGGGGTGCAGTGTTGGCATTTAATTTTCCGCAATCTACTGTGAAACGCCATTGCCTTTTTGGTTTCTTTACTGGCCACACCGGTGAATTATAAGGCGCGTGAGTCCTCTTAATGATGTTTCTTTTTTCTAAATCTGATACCACCCCGTCTGCTCCTGCAAGTGCAGCTGCAGGCAGTGGGTACTGTCGGACGTTGGTAATTTTAGAAGGAGGTAAAAGTATAGATGTTTCTAATAGCCCCAATTTAACTGTGTCTAATCCTTTTTTGCGTCCTGCAAAACTCCACACAGTTCCATCTGGGAGTTTCCACATTCGCCCACGCAGTACGTCAAATCCTAGGAGGTTAGTACGTGAGGCACCCACTAACACTTCTGCCCTAGTCATTCGCTGCTCTCCCGGCAACCAGAGGTTAATTTTTGCAGTGGGGCATGTTTTTACCACACCATCAATTCCTGTGAAGTTGACTCTGCGTCGGGTGGGATTTATACCTAGAAGTTGTGCCGTTTCGTTAGTGATTGCAGACATTTGGGCTCCGGTATCAATAACAAAATTTACCAATATCTTCCGGGGTCCAACAGGAATGACAATAACGGGTTCGGAGTCTTTATGAGAGCGCCATTGGATTGCTAGTACCTGCCGGACAGGGTGGCTCACTGCCTTCCCCTGGGATAGGAGTGTTTTGGCTGGGACTCTGTCAAATCAATCAAGTTACGTTCCGGTGCAGAAGGCACAATTTTCTCACGGCTTGGGGATTCTCTGGTTAGACTTTTCTCCCCAGCCGCATTATTCTTTCTAGGTAGAGATTGGACTAGCGTACGGAGATCTCCCGTAGGGTCACCGTGCAAGAATTGTCGGGGCACCCCTAATTGTAGGGCTTTACGCCACAACTCATTCCGGTCCTTATCAGGCTTAAACCTTCCCTCTGATTTAGGGTTTTGAGTGTGAGTTTGGACTTGGCGAACCTTTCGCGGGTGTTCGGAGGATTTCTCACTAGTTTGGCTGGCCCAGCCCATTCGGCGCCCATATTGATCTATTTCCTGTACATTCCAGGTGGGCATGTAGTGACGACGGCCCCGCCCATGAGCACCCCGAGCATCCCGTATACGATCTTGAGTGCGAACAAGGAACGGTTTCAGGCAATCGGGAAGACCACGGATGAGAGGGGCTAATCGATCCGGGTCGATAGGGGCTGACATTGGGGATTTCCGAAATTCCTCTCTGTCATACATGGCTTGCAGACAAGCTGCTTTCCGTACAGCCGCAAACAGATCAGAGTAGCCTGTAGCTCTAATCTCTAACGGCTCCCCCCTCTCTCGCGGATCCATACCCCTTGCCCAATAGGCTGCTCGAGCGGTTAGGGAATAATTATGATCCCCAGGCATAGTGGTTAAAAACACTCCTGGTCCCCAAGAGTCTCCTGCTTCTTCCTCACTCAGCATAATTCTGCCCCCCCCTTCAGAAGAAACTCGCCACACGTACTCAACAGCTGACTCTTCTGGTCGCCTCGAATATTTCTCCCTTATTTTTGTTAACTCGGTTGGTGTCCATGGAACGGTACGCACAGTGGTGTGAATTTCATCACCATCATCAACTGCAGTTTCAGTTTTAACCAGAGGACGTAAAGGAAAAACTTGGGATTTCAAAGTAAAAGTCCTTTCCTCCTCATCTTCTTCGTCATCCTCACTATTAGACAAAAAAATCTCCGGTCTGGGTTCCGGAATTTGGATAACACATTAACTTACGAATCTGTTGGACCTGGGTCGAGGGCTGCATTTTATCTAAGAGCCCGGTCACCCTTTCAATAACATTTTAAGTTGGCGATTTTCACTCCCAAGTTGAGCATTCCGGTTTCCTAAACATTCATTCTCACTCACAAGCTTATCGACTTGAGTTCTTAATCTTTCTCCTGTCTCCTTTTGCAAGGCTAATGATGACTTCAGCACCTCATTCTCCGATTTCAGGGTTGCATATTCTACAGCTGAAATCAGATTAGGAGCAGGGGTTTCTCTAGCTTCTTGTTGTGCACAAGATAAACAGGCGCCTAACACAGCACAAATCACACCCTTGCCTTTCCCCGCTCTGAGCTTCTGTGAAACCCGACGCTCTTCAATACGTTCCACCACTTTCTCTTCATCCTTCCAAAATTTTTGGGCCCACTCCTTCCCAGCCTGGGAAGGGGCACAATCATATTTTTGCAGCAGTTTATCCATGGCAATCCTGCCGACTACGCCAAATTCTGTTGCGTGAAACGGGGCCAAGCGGTTTTGGCAGAAGATAAACCCCCTTGCGTTCTAACACTCCTCACCGAGGTGGGAGGCCAGGTGCGGCTGGGTTTCAATTCTGAGTGATGCCCAATTCAGCACTATCAGCCCAATCGCGTTTAATATGTGTTAAACTATTACGATTTGGAGACACTAATAGTGGGCTGCACCTTCAGTCTAGTCGTGCTCCTGAACCAGCACGGCCTCTCTCAAGTTTTGGTCGCGTTCAGTGAGAAAGCGAAACGACTAGCTACTGAAACAGTGCAGTTTATTTAAACAACAGATATACAGGTTCTTTAGGATTGCCGGTGATAAATACACTGTCTGCAAAGCACGTGCAAATAAAGACATTGTTAAATAGACAAACGCGCGACAAAATTATAAACGATACAGCCTGGCTATAAATGTAGGGTAGAGATTCTCTAGAGAAATTTCTAGAGTCCCCGAGAAAGCACTCGGTGTAATCAAAGTCTTACCCAAAGGCGTCCTTATGAGGGGGAAGAAAGGCTCAGCCCGTCGACTGATCCCAGAAAACAGCGGTGGGATTCTTCGCGATGGTGTCTTCCCAGACATTCCCCCTCTCTTGGGCTATTTTTATATTATTTTTTTAACTTCAAAGTGGAGTTTGAGTGACTTTAGTCATATGTACTTTTATTATGATTAATGTACTCAAGGAGGAGTGTTCACACCTCGGGGGCGGATAGCCTCCGGGATGGAGGTGTGTTTTGGTACATTGTGGTGAGCAAAGTTCGCACAAAAGGACAGCATTTCATCAACATTTGACGAAATGTTGGCTCGGGTGGCGTGTAGGCCGCTTATCAGTTCCGTAGTACCATCTCGTCCCCATATCTGCTATTCGTCACAAGGGAAGGCCACGGAACAAGCGCGTTCCGTTCCATCCCTCGTGTAGTTTCGCAAACAACCTTGTACAGGGAATCACAGCTGTTGCATTCTTCGTGTGCTAGCTGCGGCTGTATTCTACCTCAGAAGCCTCTTGATTTTATGACTTTCCTTAATGTGTGAACAATGCTGTATTTTTGTATTCTTGGCCAATTTAGTAATTATTCCACAAGAACACACATTGGTTGCCGATTTATCAACGGGTCTAATCACCACAGGCCAACTGTAATTAAAACCATCTATGTAGACTCTACCAAAGCGGACAAATACAACACTGATTGTTACAAAATTATGGAGCCAAATTCAGATTGCTGGCACAATTTCACTTTCATCAAACCTACAGTAGTGTACTGTATTTGGGGCTACAAGGGCACAGAATTGTTATTTGAATTTATGATTGACTCAAATACACCTGAACTTGCTGAAATGAATCCAGAACCTACACCCCACAAACTCTCAAAGGCTCTCTCTTCTAAGAGAAAAAAAAAAAACACCTCTCTCTTTTCTAAGCCCTCCATTAGACTAACTCCTTACATTTTCAACATTGGCCCTTACGTTATTAAACACACACAGGTCAACAACAGGTACTGTTTAATCCCACATATTCCCTCAAACGAGCAGAATTGTCAATGCAGATTAAAATCTCTGCGATCAAACCCACCTGCTCACCATTCCTGAGTACATCTTATGCAGAATGGTCAGCATGGTTACGCAAACGAACTCTTGCCACTTCACACGGACGGAAGAGGGATGCGACTGGTATCTTAGGAACAGGCCTGGGAGTCTTGAATAGTATAGATGCTGAGATACTTGCCAACAAACTAGTCACAACCGCTACTGATCTGGACAAATTAAGACATCCCCTACGGTCCTCTCTATTAGCATTGGAAACCACCAACGGCTTTTATCGAATATATTGCCTCAATGGGAAGAAACGGGTGAAAAAGACCATCAGCTGATCACAGATGCACTTGGTACAACCCAAACCAATGTTTCCTTGGCTCTTAGTTGTATCCAAGCCCAATTGTGGATGCAATCTATGACAGCCGCAATCATAAGGGAAGGTGAAGAAGGCACCTTGCCCACCGAAATTCGAAAAGTAATATGGGATAACGCAATTGAATTTGAGAAAAAATTTCAGTCCAGGTGGTATCTGGTTAATTTCACCTACGATCCCACTGAGAGCAAAGCCACAGCTTTTGTCTTAACGATACGCAATGCCTCAGTATCCACCATATACCCAATCATCGCACTGGGGTTGAATCACCAAGGAGCTCTACTCTATCCAACACAGCACAGAGGTTGGGCACGACAAAAATGAGACTAAATGGCAAACTGCTGATGTTGACGCATGCGTTTCACGAGACCAACAAGGATTCATTTGTGAGAGTAATACTCTCAAAGCACAAGACCTTTGTCTTGACACCAACCAGAATGTTTGTCACTTTGAGACACATCCCGATGAAACCCCAGAGACTGTGCTTGACTATATTGGGAAAGGGTGCGTTAGCATGAGGTCTCCCTGTAGTCTTGTATTCAGAGATGACATAGTAATCACTCAAATCTTTGTGTTTGAACTTTACTAACACAAAGTTACGGGATGCGACTTCAATTATTAAGCTCCTGTTACGTCTTTTCAATTGCTACAACCTAATTATACGTTGATTCGAGATTGTTGCCTGCCCCTATCAGAATGAATCTCTCCCTGGTGAAGAAGCTGCTAAAACACAATGAGTTGAAGCGACTCTTGAAAGAGGCCCAAGAAAATAGACAGACAACTTTGATTACCGTCCATCATCAGGTTGAAGAAATACACCAAGCGTTGGAAAGAGTGAAGAGAGGCGAAGGACATAGATGGGGAGATCCTCTTTTTGGATGGTCACCGACAGTTACAGGACTTTATAACAAGATGCTTCACTCTGTTGTTGTTTTACTAATACTCACTGTATTGTGCTTTGCTTAGACAATTGTTTTGCATGTTAGACTTTGGATTATGATGAAAAGTTTAAATCGCTTGATCACTCCGCGAGAAGGATTTCCACTTGATATCCCTCACCACAAGAACACATGTGATCTTTCTTATCAGTGTTGAGTACGTCGACCTTGACTGACTGTAGACAAAGTTTTCCCTGCAGGCTCTTTGGGCGGGGGACCCATCTGCAGCCGTATGGCCATTTTTGTGCCTGGCGCGGCGCCAAGTGGGAAAGGGTGGTGTCGAGGCTGAAGGCAGCAGGAAGGCCCGCAGTCCCCAGGTCTGTGGGGCTACGCAAGCGGTTCCCAAAGAGCTTTAGAACAAGGCATAATTTTCCCTGCTGGCTCTTTGGGCGGCGGAACCATCTCCAGCCATAGGCCATTTTTGTGCCTGGCGCAGTGCCAAGTGGGAAAGGGTGGCTTTGAGGCTGAAGGCAGCAGGAAAGCCCACAGCCCCCAGGTCTGTGGGGCTACGCAAGCGGTTCCCAAAGAGCTTTAGAACAAGGCATAGTTTTCCCTGCTGGCTCTTTGGGCGGGGGACCCATCTCCAGCCGTATGGCCATTTTTGTGCCTGGCGCGGTGCCAAGTGGGAAAGGGTGGTTTTGAGGCTGAAGGCAGCAGGAAAGCCTGCAGCCCCCAGGTCTGTGGGGCTACGCAAGCGGTTCCCAAAGAGCTTTAGAACAAGGCATAGTTTTCCCTGCTGGCTCTTTGGGCATGGGACCCATCTCCAGCCATAGGCCATTTTTGTGCTGGCGTGACGCCAAGAGGGAAAGGGTGGCTTTGAGGCTGAAGGCAGCAGGAAAGCCCGCAAGCCCCCCAGGTCTGTGGGGCTACGCAAGCGGTTCCCAAAGAGCTTTAGAACAAGGCATAGTTTTCCCCTGCTGGCTCTTTGGGCATGGGACCCATCTCCAGCCGTATGGCCATTTTTGTGCCTGGCGCGGCGCCAAGTGGGAAAGGGTGGCTTTGAGGCTGAAGGCAGCAGGAAAGCCCGCAGCCCCCAGGTCTGTGGGGCTACGCAAGTGGTTCCCAAAGAGCTTTAGAACAAGGCATAGTTTTCCCTGCTGGCTCTTTGGGCGGGGGACCCATCTCCAGCCATAGGCAATTTTTGTGCCTGGCGCAGCGCCAAGTGGGAAAGGGTGGTTTTGAGGGGGGGTGGGGGGGGGGGGGGGGTGGGGGGGGGGGGGGGGGGGGGGGGGGGGTGGGGGGGGGGGGGGGGGGGGGGGGGGGGGGGGGGGGGGGGTGGGGGGGGTGGGGTGGGGGGGGGGGTGGGGGGGGGGGGGGGGGGGGGGGGTGGGGGGGGGGGGGGGGGGGGGGGGGGGTGGGGGGGGGGGGGGGGGGGGGGGGGGGGGGGGGGGGGGGGGGGGGGTGGGGGGGGGGGGGGGGGGGGGGGGGGGGGTGGGGGGGGGGGGGGGGGGGTGGGGGGGGGGGTGGGGGGGGGGGGGGTGGGGGGGGGGGGGGGGGGGGGGGGGGGGGGGGGTGGGGGGGGGGGGGGGGGGGGGGGGGGGGGGGGGGGGGGGGGGGGGGGGGGGGGGGGGGGGGGGGGGGGGGGTGGGGAGGGGGGGGGGGGGGGGGGGGGGGGGGGGGTGGGGGGGGGGGGGGGGGGGGGGGGGGGGTGGGGGGGGGGGGGGGGGGGGGGGGGGGGGGTGGGGGGGGGGGGGGGGGGGGGGGGGGGGGGGGGGGGGGGGGGGGGGGGGGGGGGGGGGGGGGGGGGGGGGGGGGGGGGGGGGGGGTGGGGGGGGGGGGGGGGGTGGGGGGGGGGGGGGGGGGGGGGGGGGGGGGGGGAGGGGGGGGGGGGGGGGGGGGGGGGGGGGGGGGGGGGGGGGGGGGGGGGGGGGGGGGGGGGGGGGGGGGGGGGGGGGGGGGGGGGGGGGGGGGGGGTGGGGGGGGGGGTGGGGGGGAGGCTGAAGGCAGCAGCAAAGCCTGCAGCCCCCAGGTCTGTGGGGCTACGCAAGCGGTTCCCAAAGAGCTTTAGAACAAGGCATAGTTTTCCCTGCTGGCTCTTTGGGCGGGGGACCCATATCCAGCCGTATGGCCATTTTTGTGCTGGTGCGGCGCCAAGTGGGAAAGGGTGTTGTCGAAGCTGAAGGCAGCAGGAAAGCCCGCAGCCCCCAGGTCTGTGGGGCTACGCAAGCGGTTCCCAAAGAGCTTTAGAACAAGGCATAGTTTTCCTTGCTGGGTCTTTGGGCATGGGACCCATCTCCAGCCATAGACCATTTTTGTGCCTACCGCGGCGCCAGTGGGAAAGGGTGGTTTGAGGCTGAAGGCAGCAGGAAAGCCCGCAGCCCCCAGGTCTGTGGGGCTACGCAAGCGGTTCCCAAAGAGCTTTAGAACAAGGCATAATTTTCCCTGCTGGCTCTTTGGGCGGGGGACCCATCTCCAGCCATAGGCCATTTTTGTGCCTGGCCCGGCGCCAAGTGGGAAAGGGTGGCTTTGAGGCTGAAGGCAGCAGCAAAGCCCGCAGCCCCCAGGTCTGTTGGGCTACGCAAGCGGTTCCCAAAGAGCTTTAGAACAAGGCATAGTATTCCCTGCTGGCTCTCTGGGCGGGGGACCCATATCCCGTCGTATGGCTATTTTTATGCCTGGCGCGGTGCGTAGTGGCATAGGGTGGTTTTGAGGCTGAAGGCAGCAGGAAAGCCCGCAGCCCCCAGGTCTGTGGGGCTACGCAAGTGGTTCCCAAAGAGCTTTAGAACAAGGCATAGTATTCCCTGCTGGCTCTCTGGGCGGGGGACCCATATCCCGTCGTATGGCTATTTTTATGCCTGGCGCGGTGCGTAGTGGCATAGGGTGGTTTTGAGGCTGAAGGCAGCAGGAAAGCCCGCAGCCCCCAGGTCTGTGGGGCTACGCAAGCGGTTCCCAAAGAGCTTTAGAACAAGGCATAGTATTCCCTGCTGGCTCTCTGGGCGGGGGACCCATATCCCGTCGTATGGCTATTTTTATGCCTGGCGCGGTGCGTAGTGGCATAGGGTGGTTTTGAGGCTGAAGGCAGCAGGAAAGCCCCGCAGCCCCCAGGTCTGTGGGGCTACGCAAGTGGTTCCCAAAGAGCTTTAGAACAAGGCATAGTTTTCCCTGCTGGCTCTTTGGGCATGGGACCCATCTCCAGCCATATGGCCATTTTTGTGCCTGGTGCGGCGCCAAGTCGGGAAAGGGTGTTGTCGAGGCTGAAGGCAGCAGGAAAGCCCGCAGCCCCCAGGTCTGTGGGGCTACGCAAGCGGTTCCCAAAGAGCTTTAGAACAAGGCATAGTTTTCCCTGCTGGCTCTCTGGGCGGGGGACCCATATCCCGTCGTATGGCTATTTTTATGCCTGGCGCGGTGCGTAGTGGGAAAGGGTGGTGTCGAGTCTGAAGGCAGCAGGAAAGCCCGCAGCCCCCAGGTCTGTGGGGCTACGCAAGTGGTTCCCAAAGAGCTTTAGAACAAGGCATAATTTTCCCTGCTGGCTCTTTGGGCGGGGGACCCATCTCCAGCCATAGGCAATTTTTGTGCCTGGCGCAGCGCCAAGTGGGGAAAGGGTGGTTTTGAGGCTGAAGGCAGCGGGAAAGCCTGCAGCCCCCAGGTTTGTGGGGCTACGCAAGCGGTTCCCAAAGAGCTTTAGAACAAGGCATAATTTTCCCTGCTGGCTCTTTGGGCGGGGGACCCATCTCCAGCCGCATGGCCATTTTTGCGCCTGGCGCAGTGCCAAGTGGGAAAGGGTGGTGTCGAGGCTGAAGGCAGCAGGAAAGCCCACAGCCCCCAGGTCTGTGGGGCTACGCAAGCGGTTCCCAAAGAGCTTTAGAACAAGGCATAGTTTTCCCTGCTGGCTCTTTGGGCATGGGACCCATCTCCAGCCATATGGCCATTTTTGTGCCTGGTGCGGCGCCAAGTGGGAAAGGGTGGTTTTGAGGCTGAAGGCAGCAGGAAAGCCCGCAGCCCCCAGGTCTGTGCGGCTACGCAAGCGGTTCCCAAAGAGCTTTAGAACAAGGCATAGTTTTCCCTGCTGGCTCTTTTGGCAGGGGAACGATCTCCAGCCGTATGGCCATTTTTGTGCCTGGCGCGGCGCCAAGTGGGAAAGAGTGGTTTTGAGGCTGAAGGCATCGCGAAAGCCTGCCGTCCGAGGGTTTCTTAATGACTGTTCTTAATGATGTCTCCACAATGTGGAGTTTTGCAGGATTTGAAAAAGTAATAGACACAGTGAAATTGAGTCTATTGGAAACTTCCATACTTTTCCCTCCCTCTAAAATCTCTTCTGTCCTGTAGTATCCACTGCCTGCAACTGCTGTTGCAGGAGCAGACAGATTGGTATCAGATTTAGAAAAAAGGGACATCATTAAGAGGATTCACTCGCCTTTTTTTTCACCGGTGTGGCC